>NC_041231.1:55378453-55405667 GCF_002837175.3 Physeter macrocephalus | reverse complement strand
GCTGTATGCGGGCCTCTCACTGCTGTGGCCTCTCCCCTTGCGGAGCATACGCTCCGGACGCACAGGCTCAGCGGCCATGGCTTACGGTCCCAGCCGCTCCGCGACATGTGGGATCTTCCCGGACCGGGGCACGAACCCGTGTCCCCTGCATCGGCAGACGGACTCTCAACCATTGCGCCACCAGGGAAGCCCCAGTCCTATGGATTTTTAACAGCTATATTGAGATATAATTGAGATACAATAAACTGTGCACCTTTAAAGTATACAATTTGATACATTTTAGCATATGAATATACCCATGAAACTAACATTGTAATTAAGATAATGAATGTATTCATGTCCCACAAAATTTTCCTCATGTGCCTTTGTAATCCCTCCCTTCCTCCCACCCCTGTCTCTGCTTCATCTCTAGACAACCCCTGATCTGCTTTCTGTCACTATAGGTTAGTTTGCATTTTCTAAAATTTTATATGTAATTATACAGTATGTACTCCTTTTTGCTTGAGCTCTCACTTAACATGATTGTTTTGAGAGTCATCCATGTTGTGTGTATCAGTAGTTCATTCCTTTTTATTGATGGGTAGTAGTCCATTGTATGGGATATAATGCAATTTATTCATTCATCTGTTTAAGGACATTTGGATTTTTTCCAGTTTTCTCCATTACACATAAAGCCGCTATAAAGATTTTTGTGCGAGACATTGTATGTCATATGTTTTCATTTTTCTTGGGTAAATACCTAGGATTGGAATGGCTAGATCATTTGGTAGGTGTGTGTTTAACTTTTTAAGAAGCTTCCAGGGCTTCCGTGGTGGAGCAGTGATTAAGAATCCTCCTGCCAATGCAGGGGACACGGGTTCGAGGCCTGGTCCTGGAAGATCCCACATGCCGCAGAGCAACTAAGCCCGTGTGCCACAACTACTGAGCCTGCGCTCTAGAGCCCGTGAGCCACAACTGCTGAGCCTGCATGCCACAACTACTGAAGCTCGTGCGCCTAGAGCCCATGCTCTGCAACAAGAGAAGACACCACAGTAAGAAGCCCGCGTACCGCAATGAAGAGTAGCCCCTGCTCACTGCAACTAGAGAAAGCCCGCAGGCAGCAAGGAAGACCCAACACAGCCAAAAATCAATCAATCAATCAATCAGTTAATTTAAAAAAAAAAGAAACTTCCAAAGTGTTTCTCAAAAAACTGTACCTTTTTTTTTTTTTTTTTTTGCGGTACGTGGGCCTCTCACTGTTGTGGCCTCTCCCGTTGCGGAGCACAGACTCCAGACGTGCAGGCCCAGCGGCCATGGCTCACGGGCCCAGCCGCTCCGCAGCATGTGGGATCTTCACGGACCGGGGCACGAACCCGTGTCCCCTGCATCGGCAGGCGGACTCTCAACCACTGCGCCACCAGGGAAGCCCAAAACTGTACCATTTTGCATTCCCGCCAGAGTGTATGATGCTTCCAGTTCTTCCACGTCTTTGCCAGTACTTGGTGGGTCAGTTTTTGTAATTTTAGCCATTCCCAGGGATGTGAACAGTGGTATCTCATTGTAGTTTTAGTTTGCATTTCTCTAATGACTAATGCTGTTGAGTGTCTTTTTATGTATTTTTTGCTATCCATATATTTTCTTTGCTGAAATGTCTAATGTTTGGTTGTTGTTTTGCCCTTTTTTTCATTAGATTGTATGTTGTCTTACCACTGAATTCTGAGAGTTCTTAATATGTTCTGAATACAAATCCTTTATCAGATATGTGTTTTGCAAATATTTTTTTCCCAGTCTGTGGCTTACCTTTTTATTCTTTTAACTGTCTTTTGAAGTTTTTCATTTTGATGAAGTTCAATTTATCAGTTTTTTTCTTATGAATCATATTTTTGGTATTACATATGAAATCTTTTCCTAACCCAAGGTGATAAAGATTTTCTCCTGTGTTTCTAGAAGTTATGTAGTTTAGACCTATGATCCATTTTGAGTTGATTTTTGTATATGGTGTGAGGTATAGATTGATACTTATTTTTTGTGTGTATGATGTTCAGTTCTATCACCATATGTTGAAATGACCACCCTTTTCCCACTGAATTGCCTTTGCAGCTTTGTTGAAAATCATTTGTCCAAATAATTATGGGACTATTTTTGTACTCTCAGTATTTTCCATTGATCTATTTGCCTATCTTTACACCAAACCACACTGCCTTGATAACTGTAGCTTTATAATAAGTCTTGAAATCAGGTTTTATTAGTCCTCGAACTTAATTCATTTTCAAATTTGTTTTAGTTGGACTTGATTCGTTGCATTTCCATATAAATTATAGAATCTTCTGTCAGTTTCTACAAAAGAGCTTGCTGGCATCTTGATTAGGATGATGGTGAATCCATAGATCAATTTGGGGAGAATTGACATCTTAACAATACTGAGCCTTCCAACCCATAACCCTGGTATATCTCTCTATATATTTAGGTGTCTTTAAATTTAGTATGTTTTGCAGGTTTCAGTGCACAAGTTGTGCACATCTTTGGTCATATGTATCCCTAAGTGTTATGAAATATTATTGTAAATGACATTTTTTATTTCAATTTTTAATTGTTCATTGTTGGTAAATAGAAATATAATTGATTTTTGTGCATTAATCTTTTATCTTGCAACCTGAATAGACTCACATTAGTTTTAGTAGATTTTTTGTTGATTACTTTGGATTTTCTATGTAGACAGTCATATCACCTGTAAATGAAGATAGTTTTTCTTGTTTCCAATCAATGCCTTTTTTTATTTTTATTTTTATTTTTATTTTTATTTATTTTTTTTGTGGTATGCGGGCCTCTCACTGTTGTGGCCTCTCCCGTTGTGGAGCACAGGCTCCGGACGCGCAGGCTCAGTGGCCATGGCTCACAGGCCCAGCCGCTCCGCGGCATGTGGGATCTTCCCTGACCGGGGCACGAACCCGCGTCCCCTGCATCGGCAGGCGGAGTCTCAACCACTGCGCCACCAGGGAAGCCCTCAATGCCTTTTTTTAAATGAATTAATTTATTTTTGGCTGCGTTGGGTCTTTGTTGCTGAGCGCGGGCTTTCTGTAGTTGTGGCAAGCAGGGGCTACTCTTTGTTGCGGTGCACGGGCTTCTCATTGCAGTGGCTTCTCTTGTTGTGGAGCATGGGCTCTAGGAGCGCGGGCTTCAGTAGTTGTGGCTCACAGGCTCAGTAGTTGTGGCACACAGGCTTAGTTGCTCTGTGGCATGTGGGATCCTCCTGGACCAGGGCTTGAACCTGTGTCCCCTGCATTGGCAGACAGATTCTTAACCACTGCACCACTGGGGAAGCCCTCAATGCCTTAAAAAAAATTTTTATTGGAGTATAGTTGGTTTAAATATTGTGTTAGTTTCAGGTGTACAGCAAAGTGATTCAGTTATACATATATTCATTCTTTTTCAGATTCTTTACCCATATAGGTTATTACAGAATAATGAGTAGAGTTCCCTGTGCTATATAGTAGGTCCTTGTTGGTTATCTATTTTATATATAGTAGTGTGTGTACGTTAATCCCAAGCTTCTAATTTATCCCTCCTCTCCACATTTCTCCTTTGGTAACCATAACTTTGTTTTTGAAATCTGTGAGTCTGTTTCTGTTTTGTAAATAAGTTCATGTATCATTTTTTTAGTTAGAGTCCACATATGAGTGATACCATGTGATACTTGTCTTTGTCTGTCTGTCTTACTTCACATAGTATGATAATCTCTAGCTCCATCCATGTTGCTGCAAGTGGCTAGTTCATTCTTTTTTATGGCTGAGTAATATTTCATTGTATATATGTACTACATCTTCTTTATCCATTCCTCTGTCGATGGACATTTAGGTTGCTTCCGTGTCTTGGCTATTGTAATCAGTGCTGCCATGAACATTGGGGTCCATGTATCTTTTCTAATTATGGTTTTCTCCAGATATATGCCCAGGAGTGGGATTACTGGATCATATGGTAGCTCTATTTTTAGTTTTTTAAGGAACCTGCATACTGTTCTTCATAGTGGTTGTACCAATTTACATTCCCACCAACAATGTAGGAGGGTTCCCTTTTCTCCATACCCTCTCCGGCATTCCTTGTTTGTAGACTTTTTTATTATGGCCATTCTGACCACTGTGAGGTGATACCTCGTTGTAGTTTTGATTTGCATTTCTCTGATAATTAGTGATGCGAGCATATTTCCATGTGGTTTTTGGCCATGTATATGTCTTCTTTGAAGAAATGTCTATTTAAGTCTTCTGCCAATTTTTTGATTGTAATTTTTTTTTTAATATTGAGTTGTATGAGCTGTTTGTATATTTTGGAAATTAATCCCTTGTTGGTGGTCACATCATTTGCGAATATTTTCACCCATTCTGTAGGTGGTTTTTTCATTTTGTTCATGGTTTCCTTTGCTATGCAAAAGCTTATAAGTTTGATTAGGCCCCATTTGTTTATTTTTGCTTTTACTTCTTTTGCTTTGGGAAAATTATCTGAGAAAGTTTTGCTACAATTTATGTCAGAGAATGTTTTGCCTATGCTCTTTTCTAGGAGTTTTATGGTGTCATGTCTTATATTTAAGTCTTTAAGCCATGTTGAGTTTATTTTTGTGCATGGTGTGAGGGAGTGTTCTAACTTCACTGATTTACATGCTGCTGTCCAGCTTCCCAACACCACTTGCTGAAGAGTGTCTTTTCCCCATTGTATATTCTTGCCTCCTTTGTTGTAGATTAATTGAGTGTGGGTATATGGGTTTACTTCTGGGCTCTCTATTCTGTTCCAGTGATCTCTATGTCTCTTTTTGTGCCAGTACCACACTGTTTTGATTTCTTTAGCTTTGTAGTATAGCCTGAAGTCTGGAAGGGTTATGCTTCTGCTTCCAGCATTGTTCTTTTTCCTCAGGATTGCTTTGGCAATTCTGAGTCTTTTGTGGTTCCATATAATTTTTAGGATTATTCTAGTTCTGTGAAAAATGTCATGGGCATTTTGATAGGGATTGCATTAAATCTGTAGATTGCTTTGGGTAGTATGGCCATTTTAATAGTATTAATTCTTCCAATCCAAGAGCATGGGATATCTTTCCATTTCTTTGAATTATCTTCAGTTTCCTTTATTAATGTTTTATAGTTTTCAGCATATAGGTTTTTCACCTTCTTGGCTAAGTTTATTCCTAGGTGTTTTTTTTTGATGCAATTTTTTTTTTTTTTTTTTTTCTGTGGTATGCGGGCCTCCCTCTGCTGTGGCCTCTCCCATTGCGGAGGACAGGCTCCGGACGCGCAGGCTCAGCGGCCATGGCTCACGGGCCCAGCCGCTCCGCGGCATGTGGGATCCTTCCAGACTGGGGCGCGAACCCGGTTCCCCTGCATCGGCAGGCGGACGCGCAACCGCTGCGCCACCAGGGAAGCCCTGATGCAATTTTAAATGGAATTTTTTAGTTTACTTTCTCTTTTTGGTATTTCATTGTTAGTGTAAAGAAATGCAGCAGATTTCTGTATATTTATCTTGTATCCTGCTACCTTGCTGAATTCATTTATTAGTTCTAATAGTTTTTATGTGGCGACTTTAAGCTTCTCTACATAGAGCATCATGTCATCTGCAAATAGTGACGGTTTTACCTCTTCCACTCCAATTTGGATACCTTTTGTTTCTTGTCTAATTGCTGTGGCTAGGACTTCCAATACTATGTTGAGTAGACATGAGAGTGGGCATCCTTGTCTTGTTCCTGAATTTAGCAAGAAGTCTTTCAGCTTTTCACCATTGAGTATTATGTTGGCTGTGGGTTTGTCATAAATGGTCTTTATTTTGTTGAGGTATGTTCCCCATATACCCACTTTGGTAAGAGTATTTTATCATGAACGATGCTTAAATTTTGCCAAATGCTTTTTCTGTGTCTTTTGAGATGATCATGTGGCTTTTGTCTTTTGTTGATGTGGTGTATCACGTTGATTGATTTGCATATGTTGAAACATCCTTGTAACTCTGGAATGAATCCAACTTGATCATGGTGTATAATCCTTTTTATGTGTTGTTGGATTTGGTTCACTAATATCTTGTTGAGGATTTTTGCATCTATATTCATCAAAGATACTGGCCTGTAGTTTTCTTTTCTTGTATAGTGTCTTTGTCTGGTTTTATTATCAGGGTGATGGTGACTGCGTAGAATGACTTTGGGAGTGTTCTCTTCTGTCTTTTGGAAGAGTTTGAGAAGGATCAGCTTAAGTTCTTCTTTGTATGTTTGGTAGAGTTCCTCAGTGAAGCCATCTAGTCCTGGCCTTTAGTTTACAGGGAAGTTTTTTTTTTGTTGTTGTTTTAAATTACAGATTCTATTTCATTTCTAGTGATTGGTCTGTTCAAATTATCTGTCTCTTCTTGACTCAGTTTTGACAGGCTGCATATTTTAAGAAACTTGTCCATTTCTTCTAGGTTGTTGAATTTGTTGGCATCTAACTGTTCATAGTATTCTCTTATGATTTTTTATATTTATGTGGTATCAGTTGTTATTTCTCCTCTTTCATTTCTTATTTTGTTTATTTGGGTCCACTCTTTTTCTTCTTGATGACTGGCTAGAGTTTTATCGATTTTTAAAAAATCTTTTCAAAAAACCAGCTCTTGGTTTTATTGAGCTTTTCTATTTCTTTAAAAAAAATTTTTTTTCCCCTTGTGATGAGAACTCTTTTTTTAAAAAAATTATATTTCTTTTGGCTGTGCTGGGTTTTAGTTGTGCCACACGGGACCTTAGTTGTGGCATGCGGGCTCCTAGTTGCGGCATGTGGACTCTTAGTTGCGGCATGCGTGTGGGATCTAGTTCCCCAGCCAGGGATCGAACCCGGGCCCCCTGCATTGGGAGTGTGGAGTCTTAACCACTGGACTACCAGGGAAATCCCTGATCTTTTCTATTTCTTAAAAAATCTGTATTGTATTTATTTCCTCTCTGATCTTTTTATTTCCTTCCTTCTCCTGACTTTGGGTTTTTGTCTGTTCTTTTTAAAATTCTTTTAGGTGGTAGTTAGGTTTGCTTATATGAGATTTTTTTTGTTTCTTGAGGAAGGCCTGTATCACTATGAACTTCCCTCTTAGAACTGCTTTTGCTGTGTTGCATAGATTTTGTAGGTTGTGTTTTCATTTTCTTTTGTCTTAAGGTATTTTCTGATTTCTTTATCTTATTGTTGACCCACTGTTTTTTTAGTAGCATGTCATTTAGTCTCCATGTATTTGTTCATTTATTTTTTCTTTCAGTGGTTGATTTCTAGTTTCTGGTTGTGGTCAGAAAAGATGCTTGAAATAATTTCTATCTTCTTAAATTTGTTGAGGCTTTTATTGGTGACCTAGTGTGTAATCTATCCTAGAGAATATTCCATGCACACTTGAAAAGAATGTGTATTCCTTTGGGGGTGTGTGTGTGTAGTATCCTGTAGATATCAATTAAGTTCTACTGTTCTGTTATGTTGTTTAGGACCTCTGTTTCCTTACTGATTTTCTGTCTGGATGGTCTGTCCATTGATGTCAGTGGGGTGTTAAAGTCTCCTACTATTACTCTATTATTGGCCATTTCTCCCCTTATGTTAGTTAGTATTTTATGTATTTAGGTGCTCCTGTGTTGGGTACATTTATGTTAAAGAGTGTAATATCTTCTTGTATTGAACCCTTTATCATTATATAATGTCCTTCTTTGTCTTTCTTTATGACCTTTGTTTTAAAGTCTATTTTGTTTGAAACGAGTATGCTACCCCCACTTTCTTGTCGTTTCCATTTGTATGAAATATCTTTTTCCATCCCCTCACTTTCACTCTGTGTGTGTCTTTCCCCCTGAAGTGAGTCTCTTGTAGGCAGCGTATTGTAGGTTCTTACATTTTATCCAATCTGCCACTGTATGTCTTTTGATTGGAGCATTTAGCCCATTGACATTTAAAGTAATTATTAATAGGTATGTATTTATTGCCATTTTAATTCTTTTTTTCCAGTTTTTGTAGTTCTTCTTTTCCAGTTTTTGTAGTTCTTCTTTGTTCATTTCTTCTTCTTTTTTGGTTTTATGATCTTCTTTTGTAGTATGCTTGAGTTCCTTTCTTTTTGTTTTTTTTGCGAATCTCCTGTATATTTTTGATTCGTGTTTACCCTGGAGTTCAAGTATGCTGACCCATAACTATATCTACTTGCTTTAAACTAATAGTCATACAAGTTCAAACACATTCTAAAAGATTTACTTTTTAATTTTAATTTAATTTAATTTAATTTTTTTGGCTGCGCCGTGCAGCATGCGGGATCTTAGTTCCTGGACCAGGGATCGAACCTGTGCGGCCTGGAATGGAAGTGTGGAGTCGTAACAACTGGACCACCAGGGAATTCCCAATATTTACATTTTTATACTCCCCTCCCCCACATTTTGTGATTTTTGATGTCCTATTTTACATCTTGATGCTTATTCTTTTACTATTTATTGTATTTATAATTGCTTCTACAAAAGTTTTTGATTGTTTTTTAATCTATGTACTAATATATTTAGGTGATCTTCAATCTTTTTATATATTTGCCTTTCCTATTGTGATTTTCTCTTTTGTATAGCTTTCTTGCTTCTCTATTTAGAAAAGATCCTTTATAATATTTCTTTTAGAGTAGGCTTAGTATTGTGAATTCTTTCAGTTTTTGCTTGTCTGGGAAATTCTGTATCTCTCCTTCTATTCTAAATGATAACCTTGGTCAGTAGAGTATCCTAGGTTGCAGGTTTTTCCCTTTCAGGACTTTGAATATATCATGCCATTCCCTTCTGGCCTGCAGTGTTTCTGCTAGAAATCAGCTGATAACCTTATGGGGGTTCCTTTGTAAATGATTCTTTATTTTTCTCTTGCTATCTTTAGAATCCTCTCTTTAACTTTTGCCATTTTAATTATATGTATTGGTGTGGGTCTGTTTGGGTTCATCTTGTTTGGGACCCTCTGTGCTTTCTGGATATCTGTTTTCTTCTTTAGGTTTGGGAAGTTTTCAGCCATAATTTCTTTCTTTCTTTTTTTTATTGAAGTATAGTTGATTTACAATGTGCCAATCTCTGTTGTACAGCAAGGTAACTCAGTTATACATACATACATACATACACACACACACACACACACACACACACACACACACACACACACACACATTCTTTTTTTTTAATATTCTTTTCTGTTATGGTTTATCCCAGGAGATTGGATATAGTCCCCTGTGCTATACAGTAGAACCTTGTTGTTTATCCATTCTAAGTGTAATAGTTTGTATCTACCAACCCCACATTTCCAGTCCATCCCTCTCCCTCTCCCCATCCCCCTTGGCAACCACAAGTCTGATCTCTATGTCTGTGAGTCTGTTTCTGTTTTATAGCTAGGTTCATTTGTACCACATTTTAGATTCCACATATAAGTGATATCATATGGTATTTGTTTTTCTGACTTCACTTAGTATGATAATCTCTAGTTACATCTATGTTGCTGCAAATGGCATTATTTCATTCTTTTTTATGGCTGAGTAGTAGTCCATTGTATATATGTACCATGTCTTCTTTAACCATTCATCTGTTGATGGACATTTAGGTTGTTTCCACGTCTTGGCTATTGTGAATAATGCTGCTATGAATATAGGGGTGCATGTGCCTTTTTGAATTATAGTTTTCTGTGGGTATGCCCAGGAGTGGGATTTCTGGATTATATGGTAATTTGATTTTTAGTTTTCTGAGGAACCTCCATGCTGTTTTCCATAGTGGCTGCCCCAACTTACATTCCCATTGACAGTGTAAGAGGGTTCCCTTTCTCCACACCCTCTCCACCATTTGTTATTTGTAGACTTTTTAATGATGGCCATTCTGACTGGTGTGAGGTGGTACCTCATTGTAGTTTTGATTTTCATTTCTCTAATAATTTGTGATGTTGAGCATCTTTTCATGTGCCTGCTAGCCATCTGTATGTCTTCTTTGGAGAAATGTCTTTTAAGGTCTTCTGCCTATTTTTTGATTAGGTTGTTTGTTTTTTTTTGTTGTTGAGTGTATGAGCTGTTGTATATTTTGGAGATTAAGCCCTTGATGATTGTATCATTTGCAAATATTTTCTCCCATTCTGTAGGTTGTCTTTTTTGTTTGTTTGTTTTTATTTCTATTGCCTTGTGAGACTGACCTAAGAAAACATTTATGTCAGAGAATGTTTTGCTTATGCTCTTGTCTAGAAGTTTTATGGTGTCATGTCTTATGTTTAAGTGTTTAAGGCATTTTGAGTTTATTTTTGTGCATAGTGTGAGGGTGTGTTCTAACTTCATTGATTTACGTTCACCTGTAACTTTCCCAGCACCACTTGCTGAAGAGACTTTCTTTTTCACATTTTATATTCTTGCCTCCTTTGGCAAAGATTAATTGGCCATAGGTGTGTGGATTTATTTCTGGTCTCTCTGTTCCATTGATCCATATGTCTGTTTTTATACCAGTACCACCCTGTTTTGATTACTGTAGCTTTGTAGTATAGTCTGAAGTCTGGGAGAGGTATGCCTCCTGCTTTTTATTTTTTCTTTCCCCCTCAGGATTGCTTTGGCAATTCTGGGTCTTTTATGGTTCCATACAAATTTTTGGATTATTCTAGTTCTGTGAAAAATGTCATTGGTAATTTGATAGGGATTGCATTAAATCTGTAGATGGCTTTGGGTAGTATGGCCATTTTAACAATATTTATTCTTCCAGTCCAAGAACATAGGATATCTTCCATTTCTTTGAATCCTCTTTAATTTCCTTTATTATGTTTTATAGTTCTCAATGTATAAGTTTTATAGTTCTCAGTGTATAAGTCTTTCACCTCCTTGGTCAAATTTATTCCTAGGTATTTTTTTTTTTTTGGTGTGATTTTAAATGTATTTTTTTTTTTTTACATTCCCTTTCTGATATTTCATTGTTAGTGTAAAGAAATGCAACCGATTTCTGAGTGGTAATCTTGTATCCTGCTACTTTGCTGAATTCATTTATTAGATCTAGTAGTTTTTGTGTGGAGTCTTTATATAGTATCATGTCATCTGCATATAGTGATAATTTTACCTCTTCCCTTCGCATTTGGATACTTTTTGTTTCATTTTCTTGTCTGATTGCTGTGCCTAGGACTTCCATTACTATGCTGAATAGAAGTGGTGAGAGTGGGCATCTTTGTTCCAGATTTTAGCAGGAATACTATCAGTTTTTCACTGTTGAGTATTATATTGGCTGTGGGTTTGTCATAAATAGCTTTTATTATGTTGAGATATGTTCCTTGTATACCCACTTTGGTAAGAGTTTTTTTTTTTAATTAATTAATTTATTTTTGGCTGTGTTGGGTCTTTGTTGCTGTGCGCAGGCTTTCTGTAGTTGCGGCAAGCAGGGAGTATTCTTCGTTGCAGTGCATGGGCTTCTCATTGTGGTGGCTTCTCTCGTTGCAGTGCATGGGCTCTAGGCACGCGGGCTTCAGTAGTTGCAGCACGCGGGCTCAGTGGTTGTGGCTCACGGGCTCTAGAGCACAGGCTCAGTAGTTGTGGCGCATGGGCTTAGCTGCTCCGCGGCATGTGGGATCTTCCCAGACCAGGGATCGAACCCATGTCCCCTTCATTGGCAGGTGGATTCTCAACCACTGCACCACCAGGGAAGCCCCTGGTAAGAGTTTGTATCATGAATGGATGTTGAATTTTGTCAAATGCTTTTTCCTCATCTATTGAGATGATCATGTGGTTTTTGATTTTTGTTGTTGTTGTTATTAATGTGTATTACATTGATTGATTTGCACATGTTGAACCATCCTTGTGAACTTGGGATGAATCCCACTTGGTCGTGGTGTATGATTTTTTGTGTGTATTGTTGAATTCGGTTTGCTAATATTTTGTTGAGGATTTTTGCATCTATATTCATCAGTGATATTGTCCTGTAATTTTCTTTTTTGGTGATACTTTTGTCTGGTTTTGGTATCAGGGTGACGGTGGCTTCATCACAAGTCTTTGGGAGTGTTCCCTACTCTTAAATCTTTACGAAGAGTTTGAGAAGAATCGGTATAAATTCTTTGTATGTTTGGCAGAATTTGCCTGTGAAGCCATCTATCTGGTCCTGGACTTTCCTTTGTAGTGAGGTTTTTTTAAAATTACAGATTCTATTTCAGTCCTAGTGATTGGTCTGTTCAAATTATCTGTTTCTTCTTGATTAAATTTTTATGGGCTGTATATTTCTAGAAACTTGTCCATTTCTTCTAGGTTGTCATATTTGTTGGCATATAATTTGTTCATAGTATTCTCTTATGAGTTTTTTGTATTTCTGCAGTATCAGTTGAGATTTCTTCTTTTTCATTTGTTATTTTATTTGGGTTCTCTCTCTTTTCTTCTTGGTGAGCCTGGCCAGAGGTTCGTTAATGTTGTTTACCCATTCAGAGAACCAGCTCTTGGTTTTATTGATTTTTTTGTTTTTTAAAGTTTGTATTTTGAGAGAAACTTTTAAAATAAATAAATTTATTTATTTATTTGGCTGCGTTGGGTCTTCGTTTCTGTGCGAGGGCTTTCTCTAGTTGCGGCGGGCGGAGGCCACTCTTCATCGTGGTGCACGGGCCTCTCACTGTCGTGGCTTCTCCTGTTGCGGAGCACAGGCTCCAGATGCGCAGGCTCAGTAGTTGTGGCTCACGGGCCCAGTTGTTCCGCGGCATGTGGTATCTTCCCAGACCGGGGCTCGAACCCGTGTCCCCTGCATTGGCAGGCAGATTCTCAACCACTGCGCCACCAGGGAAGCCCTATTGATTTTTTAATCTATATTTTATTTATTTCCTCCCTGATCTTTATTATTTCCTTCTTTCCGCTGACTTTACGTTTTGTTTGTTCTTCTTTTTCTAATTCTTTTAGGTGGTAGGTTAGGTTGTTTATTTTAGATTTTTCTTGTTTTTTGAGGAAGGCCTGTAGCTCCATGAATTTCCCTCTAATAACTGCTTTTGCTGCATCCCACAGATTTTGTGTGGTTGTGTTTTTATTGTCATTTGTCTCAAGGTATTTTAATTTCCTTTTCGATTTCCTCGTTGATACATTGGTTTTTTAGTAGCATGTTGTTTAGTCTCCATGTAATCATTTTTTTCTCATTTCTTTTCCTGTGGTTGATTTCTTTTCTTTCTTTTTATTGTTTTTCTTTGAGGTTAATTTGTGCCTTTATTTGCCAGTATAATTTAACTACAGTGGCCTGCAAACTGTTCTGATCTAAAAAATACATTTTACATCACAATCCAACAAACACACATACATATATAATATGTATACTTAAAAGTGAAACAAATGTTTTGCCAAAAACGTCTACCCTGAGTGTTAATTTTTTTTTTTGAGACTTATTTTAAAGCAGTTTTTGGTTTACAACAAAATTGACAGGAAGGTACAGAAATTCCCCATATACCCACTCCCCTCACATGCATAGCCATTATCAACAGAGTGGTACTTTAAAAAAAAAAAAAAAAAAACAGGGATGAACTGCATTGACACATCATACCCACCGAAGTCCACAGTTCACCTTAGGGGTTCACTTTAATGAAGTGAATAGTGTTGCACATCCTATTTTGGACAAAAGTATAATGACATATATCCATCATTATAATGTCATTCAAAGTATTTTCACTGCTCATAAAAACTTATACGCTTTGTGTATTCATCTCCCCTTTCTCCCAAACTCCTGGCGACCGTTGATCTTTTTATTGTCTCCATAGTTTTTCCTTTTCCAGAATGGCATATAGTTGGAATATATTGTTCTTTTTTCTTTCTCCTTGAAAAGAGAGGTTCAAAACCTTTATGTTTATAAGACCACTCATGACCTGCCCATACATGAACCATGGCTCTAGGTGGCAAACTCCCCTACTAAATACTGTAGCTTTTCTTCCGGTATTGAGCCCTGTCCCAGTGGCCCTGCCCAGCAGCCACATGGAGGTGCAGGGGAACACATGTTTGGTATTTGTTCATAGGAAGGCCACAAGTTTTGTGCCCCTTGTCACAATGAAACCTGTGGTTGATTTCTAGTTTCATGCCATTGTGGTCAGAGAAGAGTCTTGAAATAATTTCTTTCTTTTTTGTTTTTTTTAAGGGTGAGAGGCTTGTCTTATTTTTCTTTTAAAAATATACATTTATTTATTTATTTATTTGGTTGTGTCAGGTTCTGGTAGCGGCAGGCAGACTTCTTAGTTGTGGCTCACCAGCTCCTTAGTTGCGGCACATGGGCTCCTTAGTTGTAGCATGCAAACTCTTAGTTGTGCCATGCATGTGGTATCTAGTTCCTGGACCAGGGATCGAACCCAGGCCCCCTGCATTGGGAGCGTGGAGTCTTAACCACTGTGCCACCAGGGAAGTCCATTGAAATAATTTCTATACTATTAAATCTGTTGAGGTTAGTTTTGTGCCTTAGTATGTGGTCAGTCCATATGCACTTGAAAAGAATGTGTTCTGTTTTTTGTTTGTTTGTTTTTGGATGTAATGTCCTGAAAATATCAATTAAGTCTATCTGTTCTATCATTTAGGACTTCTGTTGCCTTATTGATTTTCTGTCTAGAAGAGCTGTCCATTGATGTGAGTGGGGTGTTAAAGTCTCCTACTGTTATTGAATTCCTGTCAGTTTCTCCTTTTATGTCTGTTAGTATTTTATGTATTTGTGTGCTCCTATATTAGGTGCATATATGTTGACGAGTGTAAAATCCTCTTCTTGTGTTGATCCTTTTATCATCATGGAGTGTCCTTCCTTATCTTTCTTTATAGCCTTTGCTTTAAAGTCTATTTTGTCTGATATGAATATTGTAACTCCCGCTTGCTTGTTATTTCCATTTGCATGAAATATCTTTTTCCATCCCCTCACTTTCTTTTAACTTTATTTATTTTATTTATGGCTGCGTTGGGTCTTTGTTGCTGTGCGTGGCTTTCTCTAGTTGCGGTGAGCGGGGGCTACGCTTCGTTGCGGTGCGCGGGCTTCTCAGTGCGATGGCTTCTCTTGTTGCGGAGCACAGGCTCTAGGTGCGCAGGCTTCAGTAGCTGTGGCTTGTGGGCTCTAGAGTGCAGGCTCGGTAGTTGTGGCTCATGGGCTTAGTTGCTCCGTGGCTCGTGGGGTCTTCCCGGACCAGGGCTTGAACCCGTGTCTCCTGCATTGGCAGGTGGATTCTTAACCACTGTGCCACCAGGGAAGCCCAATCCCCTCACTTTCAATGTATGTGTGTCCTTTGCCCTAAGGTGGGTCTCTTGTAGGCAGCATATTGTAGGCTTTTTCTTTTTTTTTGATCCATTCTGCCACTCTATGTCTTTTGATTGAAACATTAAGTCCGTTGACATTTAAGGTAATTGTTGATACATATGTATTTATTGCCATATTAAACCTTGCTTTCCAGTTGATTCTTTGTTTCTTCTTTGTTCCTTTCTCTTTTTGTTTTTCTTTTTGTGGTTTGATGATCTCCTTTTATTTTATGCTTGTGTTCTCTTCTTTTTGGTTTTTGTGAATCTACTGTATGTTTTTGATTTGCGGTTGCCCTGTTTTTCAAGTATGTTAACCCCTTCCTATATCTGCTTGCTTTAGGCTGATAGTCATATAGGCGCAAATACATTAAAAAAAAAAGGAATCTGCATATCTTACTCTGCTTCACCACCTTTTATGATTTTGATGTCCATTTTTTACATCTTCATGTTTATCCTTTTGCTGTTCCTTGTATTTATCGTCGCTTTCACAGGTTTTTTTTTGGTTTTGTTTTCTCTTTTTGATCTGTATACTGCCTAATTTAAGTGATTTACTTTCCAATTATTATTTCCTCCTTCTTATATCTACTTGTTTCTTTTTTATTTAGAGAAGGCCTTTCAATATTTTTTTTTTTTTTTTTTTTTTTTTTTTGTGGTACGCGGGCCTCTCACTGTTGTGGCCTCTCCCATTGCGGAGCACAGGCTCTGGACGTGCAGGCTCAGCGGCCATGGCTCACGGGCCCAGCCGCTCCGCGGCATGTGGGATCTTCCCAGACCGGGGCACGAACCCATGTCCCCTGCATTGGCAGGCAGACCCTCAACCACTGCGCCACCAGGGAAGCCCCAATATTTCTTTTAGAATAGGTTTATTATTGCTGTATTCTTTTAGTTTTTGCTTGTCTGAAAAATTCTTTATTTCTTCTTCTATTCTAAATGATTATCTGGCTGAGTAGAGTATTTTAGGTTGCAGATTTTTCCCTTTCAAGACTTTGAATATATTTTGCCACTCCCTTCTGTCCTGCAGTGTTTCTGTAGAGAAATCAGCTGGTAGCATTATGGGGGTTCCCTTGTAATTAACTCTGCTTTTTCTTGCTGCCTTTAGAATCTTCTTTTTATCTTTAACTTTGGCATTTTTATTATAATATGTCTTGATATACGTCTGTTTGGGTTCATCTTGTTTGGGACCCTCCATGCTTCCTATATCTGGATATCTGTTTCCTTCTTTAGGTTTGGAAAGTTTTCAGCCATAATTTCTTCAAATAGATTTTCAATCCCCTTTTCTCTTTCTTTTCCTTCTGGAATCCCTATTATTCATAGATTGGCATGTTTTGTATTATTCCATAGGTCTCATATTGCTTTCATTTCTTTTCATTTGCTGTCTGCTGTTTTGATTGGGTAATTTCCATTATTCTATCTTCCAGATCACTTATTCTTTCCTCTGCATTATTTATTCTGCCATTCAGTGCCTTTAGCTCAGCTTTCATCTTGGCAAATGAGTTTTCTAATATTTCTTGGCTCCTCCTTATAGTTTCTAGTTCCTTTTTACAGTAATGTGCATTTCTATCAGTAGCCTTTCTTGATTCCTTCAGTATTTTCATTAGCTCCTTTTTGAACTCAGTGTCTATTAGACTGAAGAGGTCTGTTTCATTGTTTGTTCCTTCAGGGGAATTATCTGGGTCTTTTAACTGGGAATGGTTCCTCTCCTTTTTCATTTTGCTTTTATTTCTCTTACTTTGTGAGTTTAGGAGAAACACTTATCTACTGTGGTCACGAAGGGCTGTTTATATGCAGGAGCATCCCTGCATAGCTTGTGTAGGTTCAATATTTTTTTGCTGTGAGGGCTGTTTTTGGTTTGGATGCTTGCTGTCTCTTTCCTCCACGTGTGCTGGTTGTTATCCCCTTGATAGGGGGTGTGCAGGTGCATGTTCCATTCATGCTTCCAGGAAGGCAGGGACAGTGGTTGGCTCTTGGTCATGGGACCCTTGGTGGCAGCAGTGGCGGGCTGCATTCGCTCCTGGGGAGGGGAGGGCAGTGGTTGACACTGGGTTGCGGTACCCTCAGCAGTGGTCATGGTTGCTCCCAGGGAGTTGGGGGCAGGAGTTGGTGCCTGGTCACGGGACCCTCTGTGGCAGCGGCGGTCTGTGCCTGCCTCTGGGGTCTGAGATGGCAGTGTGGTGGCTCACACCAGCCCCTGGAGCTCGTGTAGGTGGTGCCCTGCTGCCTGAGGGAGCTCATGGAGAAAGAACCTTCTATGGTGGCCTGCCCTTTGCGTGCCCCCCAACAGTTGCACCCTGCCTCTCTGGGGGGCCCAGGCCTCCTCCCATACTCTGTTGGTTGTGTCTCACCACACCCTAGCCCCCTCAGGCTCTCTCCATGCAGCCAGCCCCAGTCCTCTCCTCCAGATTTGACCTCTGAAGCCCGAGCCTCTGCACCCAGCCTCTTCTGTCCCAGCAGATGAGCCTCTCAGGCCAGGGAGTGCTGGGTGGCACTGACCTTCTGTGCAGGTCTCTCTCCACTTTGCCCTCTGCAAACCAATTGCTGTGTTCTTCTCCAAGGCTCTGAAGCTCCCCCTCTGTCCCAGCTGATCTCCCCAGTGAGGGGACTTCCCAGTGTGTGGAAACCTTTCTTCTTTCACAGCTCCCTCCCAGGGGTGCAGGTTGCGTCTCGATTTTTTTCTCTTTTTTTTTTTCTTTTGCCCTACCCAGGTACATGGGGGAGTTTCTTGCCTTTTTGGAAGTCTGAGGTCTTCTGCCAGCATTCAGTAGATGTTCTGTGAGAACTGTTCCACATGTAGATGTATTTGTGGGAGAAGGTGAGCTCCACGTCCTACTCCTCCACCATCTTGATCCAATCTCCCATAATTTCTTTAAATACATTTTCCATCCCCCTCTCTTTCTTTTCTCCTCTAGATCCCCTATTATGTGTAGGTTGGCATGCTTTATATTATCCCATAGATCTCATGTGTTGCTTTCAGTTTTTTTCATTTGTCTTTCTGTCTGCTCTTCTATTGGGTGATTTCCATTATTCTGTTTTCCAGATCACTTATTTATTCTTCTGTGTCTTTTAGTTTGCTCTCCATTGTTTCTAGATTGGTTTTTCTCAGCAATTGAATTGTCTGCTTTTGAGTAGTTCATCTTTATAGTTTCTAATTCCTTGTTACAGTGACCTTGCTGTATATTTCTATTGCTAATCCTTCTTGATTCCTTTGTCTTTTTTATTATCTCCTTTTTGAACTTGGGGTCTAGTAGACATTACTTGTTCTTTCAGGAGATTTCTGTCACTGTTTAATTGGTAGTAGTTCCTCTGCTTTTTCATTTTACTTAACTTTCTTTGTCTCTATGAATTTAGGAGAAACATCTGTGGTTTTGAAGGGCTGTTTTTATGTGGGAGCATCTGTGTATGGACAGTTTGTGTCCAATGTTTTTGGTGTGAGGGCTGGTTTTGGTATGGATGCCAGCCACATCTTTCCTAAGAGTGTACTGGGTGGTATACCCTTGATAGGGTACAAACACAGATAGTGGCTGTGTTTGGTGTTGTAGTGTCTTGAGCTTGTGCTGGATGTGATGCGGGGCTTTCTGTTTGCTCCATCATTGTCACTACCCTGTCGAGGGCAGGGTCTGCTCCCCGGATTTTGGAGTAAAAGCTCTGAGGGTCAGGTTTGATCAGGCTCCATTGTCCTTGAGGGCATGTCCTGCGCCAAAGGAGCTTATTGCTGAAGCAGGTGAGGCCTGTGTGGTCACTGCAAACCTGTGTACCACCTATGTAGCATCGGCAGTTCCACTCTGAAGCGGCCCAAGGTTGCATCCCTTTCTCTGTTGTGTTTATCCCAGATCTAGTGCAAGGCCATGGCGTGGAATAGGCTGGGGCCTGGGGCCAGGGCATTGTGGCTGCAGGAATTGAGGTGGCTATGCTGCCACCTGAGAT
This sequence comes from Physeter macrocephalus, assembly GCF_002837175.3. Classification (NCBI taxonomy): domain Eukaryota; kingdom Metazoa; phylum Chordata; class Mammalia; order Artiodactyla; family Physeteridae; genus Physeter; species Physeter macrocephalus. The sequence goes on along the minus strand of NC_041231.1, from coordinate 55,386,578 downwards.
CTGGGCTGCCTCTGTGGTAGTCTTCTCACAGGACCTGTCTGCCCCAGATCTAGGGCTAAGCTAGAGGTGGAGCCCTTGGGTGGAGTCAGAGTGCTCTTGCTGGAAAATGATATGCTGCATACTGCTGCCCAGGGCCTACCTGCCTGGGGTTCAGCTCTTACAGCTGTTGCACATTCTTGTAGTGCTCCCCAGTGTGCACACATACAGTGTCTGCTGCAGCCTGACCCGCTGCCCTATGTGAATGTTGACAGTGGTATCTGCCGCTCTGCCTGGATCACACCCTAGGTGTGTGTCTGCATAGCTAGACCGAATCTTTGCCCAGATCTCACGCCAGGCTGTGGCGTGGAGTGAGCAGGGCCGAGGTGTTCGCCCCTTCAGGTTGGGAAGTGCAGCAAGGCAGCAGCCGCCAGTGCAAGGCTCTCTCCGCCCTGATTGTTAGCAAGCCAGAACGTGCACACTCTTCACAAGTAGAGACTAGGCTACTCCGGCCCTTCTGTCTGCCTCAGTGGATTCCCGGCAGGCACGGGGGCTTGTCTCCTTTTGCAAGACCCCAGGCCTGGGATGCCCAGATTGTGAGTCGACTTGCTCCCTTCCCAGGGCAAGGGTCCACCGGTGTAGACTTTCTCGTCCTTTCAGATCCTTCCCAGGGGTTCAGATCCTTACCTGGTGCCCTCCCCCCACCCTGTGGCCCCTGCCTTTTTTTTTTTGTCCTACCCAGTTACATGGAGATTTTTCTTGCAGCTTTGGTTGTTTAGGAGTTCTGCCAGTTTCTAGTTCGTTTTCTGTGAGAATTTTTCTTCATGTAGACGTATTTTTGATGTGTTCATAGGGGAGGTGAGCTCCACATCCTCCTACTCCTCCATCTTGATCCCCTTCTTCCTACATTGGTTGATGTTTGAATGTTAAACCAACCTTCCACCCTTCAGATAAGTCCCTCTTGAGTTGTCATGTACTGTATTTTTAACATGTTGTTGGATCCTATTTGCTAAAATTTTGTTAAAATTTTTTACCTCTGTGTTTGTGAGGGATATTGTTCTGTGGTTTACTTTTCTTGTGATATTTTTGTCTGGTTTAGGTATCAAGGTACTACTAGCCTTATAGAATGAGTTGAAATGTGTTTTGTCCTCTTCAGTTTTTTTGGAAAAGTTTATGTAGAATTTGTATTGTTTTTCTTAAATGTTTGGTAGAATTCACCATTGAGGCCAGCTGGGCCTGCATGTTTCTTTTGTGGAAGGGTTTTACTGCAAATTCTATTTCTCTTAATATATATAGAACTGTTCAGGTTTTCTATTCCTTCTTGAGTAAGCTTTGGTGGTTTTTACCTTTCAAAGATTTTGTCCATTTCACCTAAGTTCTAGAACTTTTGGCATAAAGTTGTGAGTAATACCCTCTTACTATCATTTTAATATCTGTAAAATCTGTAGTGATATCTCCTCTCTTTATTCTTGATTTGAGTAATTTTGTTTGGTTTTTTGTTTTTACTATATGAAAGTAGTTGCCACATCTAATAAAAATCACAATGATTGTATAGTGCCTATTGCAATATATATATTCTTTGAATTTTTTACTGACATTAATACCAATTTTTAAAGAGTAAAGATGAGGAAATTTCTCTGACATTGGTAATTTTTGTCTTTTTTTCCTGGTCAGTCTAGCTAGGGGTTTATTAATTTTATTGATATTCTCAAAGAACCAGCTTTGGATGTCATTGATTTTTTTTTATTGTTTTTATGTTTTCTACTTCATTGATTTCTTCTCTGGTCTTTATTAGTTCCTTTATTTTGGGTTTCATTTGGTCTTCTTTTTTCTAGTTTCTTAATGTGGAAGCTCCTTGTAACATATATATATATTTTTTTAAGTTAATTATTTTTGGCTGCATTGGGTCTTCATTGCTGCGCACAGGCTTTTCTCTAGTTGCAGCGAGTAGGGGCTACTCTTCATTGCAGTGCGTGGGCTTCTCATTTTGGTGGCTTCTCTTGTGGAGCATGGGCTCTAGGCGCATAGGCTTCAGTAGTTGTGGCGTGTGGGCTCAGTAGTTGTGGCTTGCAGGCTCTAGAGCACAGGCTCAGTAGTTGTGCATCGGCTTAGTTGCTCCACAGCATGTGGGATCTTCCCGGACCAGGGCTCAAACCCGTGTCTCCTGCATTGGCAGGCGGCTTCTTAACCACTGTGCCACCAGGGAAGCCCTGCCTTCTTTTAGGTTGAGGGTTTGTTTTTTTTTTTTTTTTGCGGTGCGCGGGCCTCTCACTGTTGTGGCCTCTCCCGTTGCGGAGCACAGGCTCCGGACGCGCAGGCTCAGTGGCCATGGCTCACGGCCCTAGCCGCTCTGCAGCATGTGAGATCTTCCCGGACCGGGGCACGAACCCGTGTCCCCTACATCGGCAGGCGGACTCTCAACCACTGCGCCACCAGGGAAGCCCCTAGGTTGAGTATTTTTTATGATTACATTTTATATCTTTTTTTTTTTGGCCTAGTAGCTATAACTCATTATTTTGTAATCTTAGTGGTTATTTTTGAGTTTACATTGTAGATTTTAAAGTTATTATAATCTACCCTAAAATTATATTACATCTTAACTTCCATTTTCCTTTGCTCAGGCTTCATGCTGTTATTGCCATACACTTTAAAATTCCAAATATGGTATGAAATCCACACTAGATTGTTAGTATTTTTGTTTTAACAGTCAATTATTTTTAGAGATTTAAATAATTAAAAAATTGGCTCTCTATACTCAAGTGGTTACTATTTCCAGTATCCTTCATTTCTTTGTGTAGACACAAATTTTCATCTTATGTCTTTTTTTTTCTGCTTGAAGAATATTCTTTAAGATTTCTTGCACTGTATATCTGATGAATTTTTCCAACACTTGTGCCTGAAAAAAATCTTTATTTTCCCTTCAGTTTTGAAAAATATTTTTGCTGAATATAGAATTCTGTGTTGACAGTTTTTTGTTTTCAGTATTTTAAAGATGCTACTCCTCTGTTTTCTTGCTTTTTTTGTTATCAGTGAGAAATCTTCTATCACCCTTATTTTATTCCTCTGTATTAGGCATATCTTTTTTCTCTGGGTCCTTTTAATGTTTTTTCTGTCACTGGTTTTGACCAATTTGGTTAAGCTATGCCTTGGTGGATTTTCCTTCATGTTTCTTGTGCTTGGAATTTTTTGAGTTTCTTGGATTTGTAGGTTTATAATTTTCATAAAACTTTTGACCATTATTTCTTCAGATTTTTTCCCCCCACCCCACTCTATCTCCCATTCTTTAGGGACTCCACTTACACGTTCATTAGGTTGTTTGAAGCTGTCCCTCAGTTCTTTCATGCTCTGTTCTTTTTTTCTTGTTTTCTTTCCATATTTTATTTTGGATACTTTCTCCTGCTGTGTCTTTAAGTTCACTAATCTTTTCTTCCACAATGTCTAATCTGCTGTTAATCCCATCCAGTAAGTTTTCATCTCAGCCATTGTGGTTTTCATATTTAAAAGTTTAATTTGTATCTTTTTATATCTTTCATGTCTCTATATAACATGTTTAATAAACATAACATGTTTATTAAACATGAGATGTTTAATGTAACATCTTCACTCCAGCTTCATAGAACTGTATTCTACAGAACATAGTTACGATAACTTTTAATGCCTTTGTCTGCTATTTCTAATATCTGTGTCAGTTCTGGGTCAGCTTTGATAGATTGAATTTCCTCCTCATTATGGATATATTTTCCCTCTTTTTTGAATGGATGGTAATTTTTTGTTCAGTGCCAGACATTGTGAATGTTACTTTGGGTGCAGAATATTTTTGTATTCCTATAAATATACTTGAGTTTTGTTCTGAGATGCAGTTGAGTTACTTGGACATAGTTCCTTTGAGATCTTTTTTTTTTTTTTTTTTAATTTGTTAGGTTGGACCAAAGCAGTGGTTAGTCTAGGGATAATTGTACTCCACTCCTGAAGCAAGATGCTTCTCAGTACTCTACCCAGTGCCTCACAAATTATGACATTTTTCACTGTTGTCTGGTGGGAATGGGTACTATTCATGGCCCTGGGTGAGCTCTGGCTGTTGTCCCCTCTAATGCTGCTTGTTGAGTCTTTCCTTGGCTTTGGGTAATTTCCTCACATGTGCACTCTGACTAGTACTGTACTGAATTCCTGAGGGGAATGCTCTGCAGATCTCTGACATTTTCTCCATTCTTGTACTCTTCTCTGATACCTCTGATTGCCTTGCTCAGACTTTTGGCTCCATATCCTCAGCTCAGGGAGTCCACCAGGCTCCGGCTGAGTTCTCTTTCCCTGTACCATAGCAGAGCGGAAGTAACAGGTAAGAGTGACATCTGGTTTGAGGCCAGGTTTTGGAGACTTAGGGGTATGCATGGAAGCATCAAGATTCAATCCTATAAGATACTGCAGAAGCCATATTTCAGGAAAATGCAGATGACCTGAGCCAGTCCTTGCTGAATATGTTAAGGAATAAGTGGTGAGTAAGGGATGTTCAATTTTCTGCTTCTGGCCTTGCTGCCAACCCACAAATCATTGAGGACATCACCCTTCATGGCTCAGTGTCCTCATCAGTAAATGATGGTTCTTGATACTGATCAATTACTGACCCTATCGGTGGCCAGAGATGGTTTCTCCAGAAGGGCCCTGGGGTAACCAAGTGACAGCATGGCACAAGACTCAAGCCCCCTTGCTGCCAGCTGATTTTTCTACAGAGGGGAAGGAACAGGGAACCAGACCTCTCCTCCCAGATGACCGCCAAAATCTGAGTGAAGAAGAGTTTTAACTGATATGTAGTCAGTCTAGGGCTTTGCTTCCCAAAGGGGTGTCCCCAGAGTAGCAGCACTAGTTATCACTCGGGAGCTTCTTAGAAATGCAGACTACCAAGCAATTTGCCTAGATCTACCATCAGATTCTGCACTATGAGAAGAACCTCAGTTGTTTCCTGTGCTCATCAGAGTTTGAAGAACACTGGTAGCTGTAGTCAACAATTATATATTATACACTTAAAAACTTGTTAAGAGAGTAGATCTCATGTTAAGTATCCTTTCCACAATAAAATAAAATTTTGAAGAGCATTGTTCTAAATGTAAATGGTTATACATGCCCTCTAGTGGCTGCTTAGCAACTTGCAGGGAGTTTTAAAATGTTTTCTCATTTTAGGACCTTTGCACAGAACTGCCGAAACATTGAACATTTAAACCTCAATGGGTGCACAAAAATCACTGACAGGTAAGTAGTGGAAATTACTTTGGTGACTTGTTGGCCATGGGGAGAGTGAGGGGAGAGAAAGGTGGTTGAAAATACCTTTAGTGCATGTCATTTTTTTCAGCACGTGTTACAGCCTTAGCAGATTCTGTTCCAAGCTGAAACATCTGGATCTGACTTCCTGTGTGTCCATTACAAACAGCTCCTTAAAGGGGATTAGGTAAGAGTACCTGTTGTTAGTGGTCATGAGAAATACCCAAAGCTCTGAGCATTTTGGTGTGTATGAACCTTTCTCATGGTCCCATTGGAGCAGGAAGTGGGCAACTCGGGTCACAGAGGTCTCTCTCCCCTGAACTGCTTGTGGGCTACTAAGCTCAGAGTTGGTCCTAAACTCTCTGTGGGATGGACTGCACACGTGTGGTTTTGTTTCCTGTTCTCCAGTGAGGGCTGTCGGCACCTGGAGTACCTGAACCTGTCGTGGTGTGATCAGATCACGAAGGATGGCATCGAGGCCCTGGTGCGGGGTTGTCGCAGCCTGAGAGCCCTGCTGCTGAGGGGCTGCACGCAGGTACCGGGGGTCCTCACGGCCTGGCTTGTCTAACGTGTATCTGATGTTCGGTGTGCGCACGTGATTATGGAATTTGTTAGGTTGGACCAAAGCAGTGCCCCGCTGTCCCCTCACCTGGTTCCGTCTCTCTTTTGTTTTCTCCATTCACTCAGCTGGAAGACGAAGCTCTGAAACACATTCAGAATTACTGCCATGAGCTTGTGAGCCTCAACCTACAGTCCTGCTCAGTAAGTAACGTGCCTTTTCCGTGAGCTCCCTCCTGTTCCTGTTTCCTCCATCAGGAACCTGCTGGGGCCCTGCTGGGAAGCAGCCCAGGCAGGTGGGAGGATTACCACACCCTTATTTCACATCCTGTGTCCTTATGTGATCTCCCAGTTGCCCACAAGATGGAAGAACAGCAACCTAAACAAAAAGGCCAATACAAAGCCATGGGCATTTCCCCTAAAAATAGCATAGATCAGTGTCTTGGTTTATTTTAAGACATCAGGAATGCTGTGAACTAGTCACTAACCTAAACAGTTCCTGGTAAGGTCTCAGTGTCTTGTCTTTACTTATAAACTGGGGGTGATGACACCTCTCATGGTGTCTCAGTGGATAAAATGAAATAACAGATATGAAAGTGCTTCGAAATATAAAGGGCATATTCAAGAGCAAGGTGTGATTTTCATCATCATCAGTGCATTATTAGCCTGTGAAGGATGATTTTTCTTCACTGCCATTGTAAATATTGATAATTGAAGAGGGTGCTTGTTATGGCCAACTGGGTTTCTCAAGGAGAATGTCAATTTTGAGAAAAGTAAGAGAAATCCCTTGTATTTGGCACTTAGTAAATGAATCATAAACCTAAGTTCCCTGATGGTGGGAGATAAAGCAGAAACTATCTTCTGGGCAAATATTGACCTTATGGGGCTGCACTGTTCAAAAATAGGACCTTGAATTGCATGTAGGGTAGCACTGGCAGGTTGCTTAAAGTATGATATAAATGTATCTGTTTATTTCTGCATAAATTAGCATATTTAAATAAAGATATTAATTTGAATCTTCATGGCTAAATTCATAGAATTCTAAGCCATTTATTAATAATTTAGTGATTTACTTAATTTTGCTATTTTCTAAAACATTTCAGGCAATATAAAAATACACGTATATGATTTATATAGTAGGTATCTAAAGCATTAATATGTAGAAATTCAACCAAAAATTAATGTCACTTAAGCAAGTCTCATGAGCTGCTTATTAAATCTGATTTGTAACACAAGTTTATGAATATTTCCCGAAAAAAAAATTGAACGATTCTGGGTAGGAAAATGGAATTAAAAATTTTTACTCTCCATTAGTAATGCTTGAATATTTTAAAGCTGTTCAGAAATAACATAAATATCTGTCTTCCCTGTACTTCACCTTAATTTGATTAAATTATCAGGATAAAACGCTAGTAACTGGCAACCTAAACTAGTTGACTAACAGGAGAGTCCATTTGTCTGTGGCTCCAGTTCACTGTTGCCCATGCCTTCTGATTTTCCTTTCTGCTTTGGTTCTCCCCAGCGCGTTACGGATGAAGGCGTGGTGCAGATTTGCAGGGGCTGCCACCGGTTGCAGGCCCTCTGCCTGTCTGGCTGCGGTAACCTCACGGATGCCTCCCTCACAGCCCTAGCCTTGAACTGCCCAAGACTTCAGTGAGTGTGCCACGCTTTCAGCTTTGCAACTCAGAGCTTGGGGCTGACTGGGAGGGCTTCCTGCAGGAGGAGAAAGGCCTGGCAGTGGGTTGAATAGGTGGTGGCGGAGGCAGTGGTTGTGTTGTTGGCTTTTGTTAGATGTATTGGGGTGGGACAATGTAGTAATGTAGTTCATTTAAGGATGTGTGGAGAGTCCCACACTGTCCACCACCAGGGAATCTGAGCCTTAGTTTCCTGATGGACTTCACTCATGTGCCCACCTGATTTGCCTTGCCCTGATATTACTTTTTTTTTTTAACATGTTTATTGGAGTATAATTGCTTTACAATGGTGTGTTTGTTTCTGCTTTATAACAAAGTGAATCTGCTATACATATACATATATCCCCATATCTCCTCCCTCTTGCGTCTCCCTCCCACCCTCCCTGTCCCACCTCTAGGTGGTCACAAAGCACCGAGCTGATCTCCCTATACTATGCGGCTGCTTCCCACTAGCTATCTCTTTTACATTTGGTAGTGTATATATGTCCATGCCACTTTCTCACTTCGTCACAGCTTACCCTTCCCCCTCCCCATATCCTCAGGTCCATGCTCTAGTAGGTCTGTGTTTTATTCCCGTCCTACCACTAATCTCTTCATGACATTTTTTTTCCTTAGATTCCATATATGTGTGTTAGCATACGGTA
>NC_041231.1:55197134-55378300 GCF_002837175.3 Physeter macrocephalus | reverse complement strand
TTTTTTAGTTTTTTTTTTTTTTTTTTTTAATTTTTGGCTGCATTGGGTCTTTGTTGCTGTGCGTGGGCTTTCTCTAGCTGTGGTGAGTGGGGGCTACTCTTCGTTGCGGTGCACGGGCTTCTCATTGCTGTGGCTTCTCATGTTGCAGAGCATGGGCTCTAGGTGCACAGGCTTCAGTAGTTGTGGCTTGCAGGTTCTAGAGTGCAGGCTCATTAGTTGTGGTGCACGGGCTTAGTTGCCCCGCGGCATGTGGGATCCTTTTGGACCAGGGCTCAAACCCGTCCCCTGCATTGGCAGGCTGATTCTTAACCACTGCGCCACCAGGGAAGCCCTGTTTGTAGATTTTTTGATGATGGCCGTTCTGACTGTTGTGAGGTGATACCTCATTGTGGTTCTGATGTGCATTTCTCTATAGTGATGTTGAGCATCCTTTCGTTTGTTGGAAATCTGTATATCTTCTTTGGAGAAATGTCTGTTTAGGTCTTCTGCCCGTTTTTGGATTGGGTGGTTTATTTTTTTTGATATTGAGCTGCATGAGCTTCTTGTAAATTTTGAAGATTAATCCTTTGTCAGTTGCTTCATTTGCAAATTTTTTTCCCATTCTGAGGGTTGTCTTTTCATCTCGTTTATGGTTTCCTTTGCTGTGCAAAAGCTTTTAAGTTTCATTTGGTCCCATTTGTTTATTTTTTATAAATTTATTATTTTTGGCTGTGTTGGGTCTTCATTGCTGCACGTGGGCTTTCTCTAGTTGCAGCGAGCAGGGGCTACTCTTTGTTGTAGTGTGCTGGCTTCTCATTGCAGTGGCTTCTCTTGTTGTGGAGCACAGGCTCTAGGCGCACGGGCTTCAGTAGTTGTGGCTCGCGGGCTCTAGAGCACAGGCTCAGTAGTTGTGGCGCACGGGCTTAGTTGCTCCATAGCATGTGGGATCTCCCCGGACCAGGTCTTGAACCCGTGTCCCCTGCATTGGCAGGCAGATTCTTAATCACTGTGCCACCAGGGAATCCCCCATTTGTTTATTTTTGTTTTTATTTCCATTTCTCGAGGAGGTGGGTCAAAAAGGATCATGCTGTGATTTATGTCATAGAGTGTTCTGCCTATGTTTTCCTCTAAGAGTTTTATAGTGTCTGGCCTTACATTTAAGGTCTCTAATCCATTTTGAGTTTATTTTTGTGTATGGTGTTAGGGAGTGTTCTAATTTCATTCTTTTACGTGTAGCTGTCCAGTTTTTAGGGAGTGTTCTAATTTCATACTTTTACATGTAGCTGTCCAGTTTTCCCAGCACCACTTATTGAAGAGGCTGTCTTTTCTCCACTGTATATCCTTCCCTCCTTTATCAAAGATAAGGTGACCATATGTGTGTGGGTTTATCTCTGGGCTTTCTATCCTGTTCCATTGATCTATATTTCTGTTTTTGTGCCAGTACCATACTATCTTGATTACTGTAGCTTTGTAGTATAGTCTGAAGTCAGGGAGCCTGATTCCTCCAGCTCCACTGTTCTTTCTCAAGATTGCTTTGGCTATTCATGGCCCTGATATTACTTTGACATGTGAGCAGACTGATAGCCTCACGTCCAAATGGCACCAGGGTCTCCTCTAAACCAGCTGCTAAATGGACAGAAGGAGGAAAAATCACAGCCACCTTATTTATCATTTTTCCTTAGCAAGAAGAAAAGTTTTGTGTTAACAAATGATGATTTATTTTCTGATTCTCCATGTAATACTGTGAATATTAAAACTTTAATAATGGCACCAAAATACTAATCATGCTTAACATCAGTTGAACTCATATATATTCCAGGCTCTTTGTTAGCACTTTCACAAGCATTGTCTCACTTAGTCCTCACTGCATTGCTAGGAGGTAGGTACTGTATTCTCACTTGTTTTGCAGAGGAGAAACTGAGACTCAATGAAAAGCACATAATTTATCCTGGGTCACATGATAAGTAAGAAGTAAAACTAGAATTTGAACTTGTAGAGTTTGATTTTAGAACCAGCAACCTTAACCCCTACAAAAGAGGCAGAAAAAAGATACTTGTTTTGTTACTCTTTACTTATCAGTGAAACTGATCCATTTTTCATACTTACACCAGTTATGTATCTTTTTTTTTTTTTTGGCTGCACCACACGGCATGCAGGATCTTAGTTCCCTGGCCAGGGATCGAACCCATGACCCCTGCAGTGGAAGCGTGGAGTCCTAACCACTGGACTGCCAAAGAAGTACCTCCACCCCGCCCCCCCCTTTTTTCTTTTGTTATATATCTTCTAAGGATTGTCTTATTTTGCCTTTTCCCCATTTTTCTTACTGTTGAATTAGGGAAGATTCTAGAGAATTTTGATGTTTCTGCATGGTAGAAGGACTATAAGGTCGTCAAAACTGGTCAGAAAGGAGGTCAAAATTATTGCTATAAGGGAGTAATTTAACTTAAAAATGTTATTTAAGCATCCATCCCTGTTCAGCATGGATGTTTTCATTGGCTGTAAATTTTTTTAATTTCCTTTAGGGTGACTGGGAATTTCAATAAATGCAGTATATCAAGATGATTTTGTTGAGTGAAAGTACATTTTAATTGTTTAGAAGTCAACACATATTAGAATAATATCTAAAAACAACAGCAACCATGTGCTGGTATTGTGGGAAGATTCCTGGATTTACTGACCAAGTTTGGGATGGGACTTTGGGCAGGTCACATTCCTCCCTGAGCCTCATTTTTGTGTCACAGAGTGGAATAAACTCAAGAGCATTGTAAAGTACGCTTTTCTGTTGTTAACCAGTTGCCACTTTGTCTTCTGTGCACTCCTTATCCCAGGATCTTGGAGGCTGCCCGATGTTCCCATTTGACTGATGCAGGCTTTACACTTTTAGCTCGGGTAAGACAGAGGTTTTACAAAATCAAACCAAACTCTAATTCACCTCCCTCAGTCAAAGTGAATTGGAGTGGTCTTGGAGTGCACAAAAAACTACCTTCAGAAATGACAGGCACCAAGTAGAATAGAGTCCTTGGTGGGTGTGTTCTGCATTTTCCCCAGCAGGCTGGAAAGCTAAGCAGGTCCTGTACCAGGCGAGGACCTCACTCTCACTTGGTCAGGTGGGGCCCCAATGAGAGGAGCCTCCTCCCTGGCAGGAGATGCCCTTCCTCACACAGACCCCAACTCAGCCTCTCAGTAGCATCCCTCAGCTGGGCTGGGCTCTGCCTCTGCCCCATCTCTCCACACTGCCCTGCCAGTGCCAACCACTGAGGGGCCCCTGCGGCCTGCTGCCCAGAACCCATGTCCTCCTGGGGATGCTGATACACTCTTCCTCCTACCCCAGCCCTCCACCATCCCCACCGTGGCTGGGTGTCCACCCCTGTGACCTCCCAGAGCCCATTCCATGGCTAAAATCTCTGTGCTGATACCTGTGAGCCACTGGGAAGGTGCAGACAACTGCCTTTCCAGGATGAGAGAAGGAAATGCAACCCTAATGCCCATTTCCAAAGTGAATATGATTCAAAGGGCACCTGCTCAAAAGTGCTGGCTCACTGGGTCACTTTCGGAAAGGGGTGTCTTATGGACTCTTACGGACTTTTTCAGAATTGTCATGACCTGGAGAAGATGGATCTCGAAGAATGCATTTTGGTGAGTAGACTCCTGACAGCTCTGCAGGGCGCCCCTCAGCCACTGACAGGCGTAACCAGAGACACCAACTGGCCAGTCTGGACCCTCCTTGCCCCGGCATAGGTGTCAGGGCTTGGGAACCTGTGAGGGCCACGGGAGGGGGATGCACAAACTTTGGGCTGTTCTCAGTCATCAGAGTTACAGCCAAGTTCAGGATAGCACCATCTTTTGCCAAACATTAAAAAAAAAAAAAAAAAAAAGGACTCATTTTCACAGAACTTAAGGGAGAAATAAGCTTGCATGTCCAGTGATGAGGTGACTCTACAGAGAAGAATCTTGGGGGACCCTCTTTGGCCACTGCCTCTTTGTCCCTTGTTCCCCTCGGGGCACCAGAGGAAAGACCAAAGAACACCTTCACATTTCTGGGATTGAGCAGAATTGAGGTTGTTCGTGAAGAGAGGAGCTCCCAGCCCAAGTGTGCTTGAGATGAGGTTTTAATTCTCTTTTGCACCTTTTGATTCTTGTATTCAGGAGAAGCAGGATTAGGTATTAAGTTCTGATGTAGAAGCCACACTGACACCACGTGTTTCTCTACAGATAACCGACAGCACACTCATCCAGCTCTCCATTCACTGTCCTAAACTGCAAGCCCTGGTGAGTGAGCTTTTTGTGACGTTACTTACCTCTTAGGGATGAAAGAACCCCCGTACTTCAGCAAGAACCTTCCTTTCCATAGGGTGTCATCATTCTTGGTTTCAAAGGTCTGTGCGTTGGGCTCACTTGGGAGGCAGGGTATCTAAATGTCACTGCTTTCATTTTAGGGTGTGAACCTAATATAGGGACCAGCGTCCTTACTCAAATTCATGTTCATCATGACAGGTATAGTGAAAGCACGGTTATTAAAATGAGGCCGTCCTTATATTACATTTCATATCTGCTCAAATATCTATGGGGGGGAATTAGAATATACTGAAAGATCCAGAACGAGCAATGAAAAGTGTCATTGACACTCTTAGCCATGCAGCCGTCGCATGCACGTTTCCCATCTGGCTGCTGGACGTGGAGCAGGGGTGGAGTCCACATTTGGCTGCCTGCTCCCACCAGATACACTCACTGAATCCCAACACAGCCCGGTGATGCGGGCACCATGGACATCCCTGTTTTATCAGTGAGGAAGCTGAGGCTCAGAGCGGTTAAGAAGCTTGCCCAAATTTACACAACTGCCCAAAGGCCCCAGATCTCGTGGCTTCCGTGGGGTCTGGTCTTTCTACTGCCCTGAGATACACAACAGATTTTTCTTAAGCCAGCTCTCTCTATCCCCTTTGAACTTGCTCTGTCAGCCAGGGCTAGGATTTTATAACATCATTAAAGTTCCATTTGGCCTTGAGTTGCTCTTGCCACCAGTTTTCCTTATTTCCACATTCCTCTGGATGCTTCTCCCTCAGGCACAAGTGTGCTGGGCTTTGGACAGCTCTGGGACTTATTTTTGAGTTTGGTGTCAGATTTCAGAGATAGTCAGAAACCTACCTGTTTCCAGATTCTCTGCTGAAACTGTCTCTCTCTACACACCTGCAGATAATTTTGTCGTTCTAATGTCTTTACTCCCAAATTAGTTCTGATCTGGTTTTATAATTGATAGAACCAGTTGTCTGATGTGTTTTCTCCACCCCTTGTCCCCGTGTCCCTGAGATGGCCTGCTTCTCAGAGGTGTGGGGAAGGTTAGGAGCCCCGTGCTTTGTTTCCTGCTTTAACCTCCCTCCTCCCTGTTGCCCAAGGGCTCCCTCCCCGACTTGGAGATACCCTGGACTTGGGACTCCCACCCCTTCGGCAGTGTCGCCTCTTGTGTGCACGGGACAAGGCCTTCCACCAGCTCCCTCAGGAGTGCAGGCCCACCTCAGCGACAGGTTAGGAAATGTCTTCCAAATAGTGTTCTCCCCAGCGGGGATTCTGATGACTGAAATCTTCTCCATCTTCCCCGATATTCATACAAGCTACTTCCAGAAAGGGGACTTAGAGTAAAAGATAAACTGTAATAAAAACCAGAAGTCCAAGATAAGAGCCTCAAAGGAAAAAAAAAAAAAAAAGAAAAATACCTGGAGGATTATTAGCAGAGAAACAGGGAAACAGTTGCAGTTGAAATCTAAACTTAGCTTTGGAGATGCCTAGTAGCCCACACAGAAAAGGGAAATGCTGTGGATTAAATCTGATTATATTCATCAAATTCACTCTACAAACACCTCTTGAGGACCACTACACGCCGGGCACTGTTCTAGGCTCTGGAGAGTGAAAAGATCATTCATCAGAAGAGACAGACTTTATCGTCACTCAGAAATTGCACAGCAATGTGTGTCTGGATCCTTGTTAACGGATACTCCATGGGCTCTCCCTGCTACGGACATGGTAGCAGCGCCTCTGTCAGCCCCCAGGTAGAGCCAAGGGTGAGTGGAAGCGCAGGGTTGTTGGACGTGCGTTTCTGCCGCTGCAGGTCTCACAGCACAGACGCACAGTCTTGGTGCGAGGCAGCCCGGGTGCGCCTGGGACACGCGCATAGGAGCAGCCGGTCCCCACCTCCCTGGGGGAGGGCCAGACAGTGCTCTCCATGCTGGAGCCGGGGGTCCACCCCAGGGAGTCCTCCCCCAGCCTGGGGAGCTCAGAGGAGCCAATGCTATTGGGGCAAAGCTCCATAGATTCAGAATTTTGAAATCTGGTTTTTAGCTTTTACTAAAGCTCTGCAAGCAGGAAGAAATGAGGGAAGTGACCACTAGCCCTGAGCCAGGTAACTATCACACCTCATTTGCGAAACTTCAGTTCCCAGGTTCTCCTTTACATGTGAAGGAGGCAAGTGTGCACATACCCCACCCCTTCCAGGAACTGCTGTGATCCTCAAGGGAGGAAGGGCCTTGTACTCTCACGAAAACCAAATCTAGAAGGCTATTTTGAAAGGGAAACACTGATCATGTTTCTTTGAAAATAAGTCAAATAGACTTGCAAACAAGGGGAACTCTAGATTCAAAAGAACACAGAGGAGTTCATGAATTTTGTTCAAAGGAGGTTAAGGATCCTCTTTGTTACTTCAGTTTTTAGTTTGTAGGTGTCATCAGCAGGTTCTATTGATAATTGGGGGGCTGGTTTCCTCTTCAGTACCAGAGCCAGTTTTTTTGACTTAAAATCATATTAATGCAGCTCATTGGTCCTAGAAGCTATCTAAGAATTTTAGCTATTAAAGAATAAAGAATTGCAGCCAATAAAGACTATATTATTTTCTTGATGCCAGAGTTTTATCTTTCACCCTGATTTATCACAGCCTTTACCAGTGAGATTTATACCTTCATATGTTTTCTTGTTACTAATTAGTGCCCTTTTCAGCTTAAAGTCCCTTTAACATTTCTTTCTTTTTTTTTTTTTTTTTTTCTTTGCGGTACGCGGGCCTCTCACTGTTGTGGCCTCTCCCGTTGCGGAGCACAGGTTCCAGATGCACAGGCTCAGCGGCCATGGCTCACGGGCCTAGCCGCTCCGCAGCATGTGGGATCCTCCCGGACCGGGGCACGAACCCGCGTCCCCTGCATCGGCAGGCGGACTCTCAACCACTGCGCCACCAGGGAAGCCCCCTTTAACATTTCTTGTAAGGCAGGTTTAGTGATAATGAACTAGTTTAGCTTTAGCTTGTCTGGAAAACTTCTCTCTCCTTCCATTCTTTTTTTGTGGCCATGCTGTGTGGCTTGAGGTATCTTAGCTCCCCAACCAGGGATTGAACCTGGGCCCCAGCAGTGAAAGCACTGAGTCCTAACCACTGGACCGCCAGGGAATTCCCATCTTTCCTTCAGTTCTGAATAACTTTGTCGGGTTTAGTATTCTTAGTTGGAATTCTTTTTTCATTTCTGTCAGCACTTTGAATATATTGTGCCCCTCCATTCTGGCCTGCAAAGTTTCTACTGAAAAACCTGCTGATAGTCTTATGGGGGGTTCCCTTGTATATAACAAGTTGTTTTTCTCTTGCTGCTCTTAAGATTCTTTAACTTTTGACATTTTAATTGTAATGTGTTTTGGTGTGGGTCTCATCTTATTTGGAATTCTCTGGGCTTCCTGAATCTGGATGTCTGTTTCCTCCCCCAGGATAGAGAAGTTTTCAGCCATTATTTTCTCCATTAGCTTTTCTGCCTGTTTCTCTCTCTTCTCCTTCTGTTACCCTTATAATGAGAATGTTAGTCCACTTGATATTGTCCCATAAGTTTATTAGGGTATCTTTACTTTTTTTTCATTCTTTTTCTCTTTGCTCCTCTGACTGGGTGATTTTCACTGCCATGTCTTCAAGTCACTGATCCTTTTATCTGCTTCATCTAGTCTGTTCTTGAAACCTTCTACTTTATTTTTCAGTTCAGTTGTATTCTTCAGCTCTGTGACCTCTGTTTGGTACTTTTCCCAGATAAGGGCGTACACTCCTGTCTGGGGGGATACTGACCAGGGAGAGTGCAGAGATGGCATGTACCTGCACCTACCTTTGCTCAGAGCACATCTGTAGGCCTCTAGATGTGTACCAGACCTGAAGCCCGCCCTGTAAGCTCCAGGACAAGCAAATAGGCCTCTTTCCCAGAAAGGCTGGGGGTGTGTTTCAGCCTGCTGTCTGTAAAGTGCTCTGGGGGTGGTAGCCTGCCAAGAACTCTTTCATGTTAAAGTCCCATGGGACCCAGGAATACAAGCCTCCTTTGGCCATCAGGGCCAGGTGAGCAAGGAGCATCCCATGGGCACCTTATACAAAGACTGGGGCACCAGAAATAAAAACCAGGTCACCAGGCAGATGTAAAAGCTCCCCTCTGGGACATACTGGTGCTCTGGAGCATGGCAGAGGGGAGAGCACTGGCCTCCAAGATCTCTAGAAAGGATTACAGTCAGCCCTTAGATGTGTGTTTAATTAGAAGCCTGTGCCCCTCGCTGCAGCTGTGATGACAAGCTCCTAGTCTCTTTCCGAGAAAGACGACTCCTGGGTGTTTTCGCTTGCTGACCCCGGGACGTGGGAGCCACTTAATCTCTCCATTGGTTACAGTCCCGTGGGACCCCGCAGGCCAGGAGCTGGACGTGTCCCGTGGCAACAGCTGCAAAAACTGGGGCACCAGACACACGTGAAACTCCCCCGAGAGAAACACAGAGACAGAGAATGAGGATGGCACCCTGGCGTGAGGCAGAGGCAGGGCCGGGAGAGCATGCGAAATAGTGCTCATCGGGAAGGAAGAAGCCCAGAATTAAAAAAAAAAATGTCATCCAATGGCTGGAGCTCAGCAGAGGGAATGTGCAAAAATGGCCCCTGCCCATCTCCAGGCCCTGGGGGCACCCCAGCAGGCCCCCCAATGTGTCATCTAGCAGGCGAGCCTCCCACACCCGGGCTGGGCTCCCCCGCATCAGCTGGGCCCTGGGGGTGGGGAGGGCCCAGGCGTGAAAGTCTTTTGGATTCCTCCTCACATTGCTGTGGTCTCTGGGTCTCGCGGAGGTCAGTGCGTTGGTTTTTCCAGCTAAACGTTCAGGTGCCTGATGTGGGGTTAAACCCTTCGCTCCTCAGTGAGAAGCTCCAGGTTATGAGTTCTCTCCTGCCCAGGGGTCTCCGTGCTTGGGGCCGGCGTTCATGACAGACTGTGGCCCAGCCTCTCCTTCCGCTTCCAAGCGGGCCTTCTCTCATCTGCCCAATGTGGAGAGTCATTCAGCCAGTTTTTGTTTTTTTCTGGAGGAAGCTGTTCCCTGTGTAGCTGTAGATTCGCTGTTTGCGGGAAGAGGTGAGTTCAGGATCCTCACGGCGCAGACCACCCTCTGCAGTGCTGGTTCCCATCTTTACCTGGCGGGAAGGTGAGAGAAGCCGCTGCCCGTGGGCCCACAGCTTTGTGCTCCATCCTCCCGCTGCTCAGCGGCTCCCAGGGACGCTGCCTGGGCCGGCTTCCCTGCTCTTCCTGGGCCCTGAGCCTTGGAATGAGAGGGTCCAGCAAACATCTGTGCTTCCCCTCATTCCAGAGCCTGTCCCACTGTGAGCTCATCACGGATGATGGGATCCTGCACCTGAGCAACAGCCCTTGCGGGCATGAGAGGCTGCGGGTGCTGGAACTGGACAACTGCCTCCTCATCACTGACGTGGCCCTGGAGCACCTGGAGAACTGTCGTGGCCTGGAGCGCCTCGAGCTGTACGACTGCCAGCAG
This sequence comes from Physeter macrocephalus, assembly GCF_002837175.3. Classification (NCBI taxonomy): domain Eukaryota; kingdom Metazoa; phylum Chordata; class Mammalia; order Artiodactyla; family Physeteridae; genus Physeter; species Physeter macrocephalus. The sequence continues at coordinate 55,368,529 of NC_041231.1, read as the reverse complement.
GTCACCCGCGCGGGCATCAAGCGGATGCGGGTAAGTGTCGGGCAGCAGCCACACCTGGCAGTTTCTCAGCAAATGACAAATACACCAAGAATCAACATCCATTTTCTACATTCTGTCCTGGGCCAATAGTTATGCAAACTATCCTCTTAGACTTCTAAATTTCCTTATTAGACCCCACCCTGGAAAGAGTCAACTTCCAGAATGGGTCTGGGTGGAGGTTCCATGTGGTCTGTTGATTAGCAAACTTATTAGAAGGAAGGGGACTTAAGGCCGTTATCAGTAGGCTTGATCTTTGCTAATTTCTAGGTATAAAGTGTCTTAATAACTGTGGCGTTCTTTCCGCATGTAGTTCACCTGCATCGTTCTCGAATACGCTTTAAGTTTAGGCAACTTTGCACTCAGACCCCTAAGCAGCCCCAGGTGCTACAGCCGTTACATCTCTACTCGGTTTGCACACAGGGACAGTGACCACCTCTTTGTCTTTAAAAGGTGCTGTTTGGGGAGACATGCGTGTCAACAGGAGCAGCGTTAGCACACACCAGAAATTCTATTGGGACTATCTGCCTAATGGTAGAATGAACTAGATTCTATAGGAGAACTGTGGGCTTTTCTAGGATTATGCCTATAATCCCCAAACTATCTTATGACTACACTTTTCCTTTCTACTTTCAGGCCCAGCTCCCTCATGTCAAAGTCCATGCCTACTTTGCTCCTGTCACCCCGCCGACAGCAGTGGGAGGAAGTGGACAGCGGCTATGCAGGTGCTGTGTCATCCTCTGACAGCAGCTGCCCAGCCCAGGGCTTCATGAGGTGTCCCTTCCTCCCAAGGACCCGAGTCTTTCTGACGCACTCCACCATCATCCAAATCTGTTGATTCTCCATTGGGAAAGGCATTTACAGGTAAAAGACTTCTGCAGGGACTGCAGTAACTCTTGTGATAGTTTTTACCTTTATTCTGCTGTGATGCAATCAATTCGAAGCCTTGTGTCAATTAACACAGGGCAACAGTGGTCATAGTGCAGCCAGGACCATGCAGGAAACCTGGATCGCTAGAGGTGGGTGCCTCCCTAGGTACAAAATTCCTGCCCTTGGCTTTGTCAGCATTCGTCAAACAGACCATCAGTGTTAGCACAAATTGAGCAGAAAAATAAGCTGTTGATTTTCTACCTGATGCTTCAGCCAGTGGCCTACTTTTATTCACAATGATTCCATTTTGATTAGCAGGACTTTTCCACTTTGAAGATTAAATAGCAACTTTATCAAAGTGACTATACTGCAAATTCATAATGCCCGACAGTTTTCTATGTAGCGACTTACGTGGAAGGCAAGTTAATAGGTTTCCATGAGACACCAAAGAATGAGGACTCTAAACAGGGTGGAGCAAGGTCTCCACCTTTCTGTTTCTGTCAACTTGTCATATATCCTTTTGGGGACCAAAAACTAAACAAAAGCAACTCAGTTTGTGTTGCCTGATTGGAGATCGTAAGCTCTGGCGTAGGCTATGGCACATAATGTGTTGTTGTTATAGAAAAGCTAATTATGTCATGTCTCACAAACTTTGGGGGACCTTAAAGAAACAGAATTAAGGCTCAAGTTATCTATAACATAATCAATTAAAAATAATGGATGCATGTAGAATGGGTGTGATTTTTTTCCAAGTTTATTTTAAAATCTTAGAAATCGTTACACCAGGACTATTCAAAAATTTTACACACTTAAAACTAAAATCAGTAAAGTGTTGGCACCTTTGAGACTTATATAAAAATGAATAAACCATTGCAATGCTTAAGTCAGAGGGTTTTATTGCTATTATCTTATGGCAGACAAATCTGAGCAAAACCATCTTCCAAATTCAGGCGTTCCTAATGTTACCTGAAATCTGATCTGGTTTCTGCTCTGTGTTGTCCACATTTGTGACCTTCACTGCATCTCTGTGTTAATGGTAGCCAACCCTCCTTAGTAACCACTCCCCAAACTGAAGAGCCCAGAGCTCATGAGAAGCTGAGGGAAACAGCAAAAATGAGAAATTTCCCCATGACCAGCAATACTTCTAATTAATTGGGTTAGGGTTCTATTAGGTGGAGAGTTTTAGAAGCATTTAGGATACAAGGCCTCAGCTGCATTCTGGGGAGAGAAGGCAAATAGATGGATATACAACTCCATAAATCAATTAACAGGATTATCAGAATAAGCATTAAAGTCTTGATGATTTTGCTGCCTTATTGTGTGTATACCATAGCAGTTATTTAAATATACATTTACACCACTGTGTGGGGGAAAAAATGGCTGTTGCAGGAAGCTATGAATATAGTTTCTATTTTGAAAATTTAAATGACCAGGGCCTTCTATACATTGTCTCTTTTGAGCCCGGACACAACCTCTCACAGCTACTGGACTGGCTGAATGACGTTGGACCGCATCTACAAAACAGGAGAACCTCTGTTAAGAAAAATCAGGTTTGCTTCCCCTTTAAGTGTGGCACAGTCACTGGATAAGCTGTCCTCAGTTGCCTCAGCTTTGAGGAAACAAACTGAAAACACACACTCCCATCAGCTCTTATAACAACATCGGGACTGGTGTGTACTCAGAACATACAACAGTGAACTCCTTGATTCTATGACATGAGGTGACACACTGGCAGGAACTTGGATTTTAAATGAGACACACATTTGCAAAACAATCGGAAAACATTTATTATACTGAAATGTATACATCCTACTATTAAAAAAACAAAGTAGCAAATTTGCTGGTGCCATAATTTAACCTGTTTCACTGGGACAGACTAATGTTCAATGCTGCTTGGTGTCATTTCAAGTTTGATGAGCTTTTAATTATTTTTACCCCACTTGTAAAACCTGATGAGGAATTCAAAATAGCACACAGCATTAAAAATGACATTTATTGTTCCATAAGTCTCGAGACTCAAAAAGGAATGCTAAGTAGACAAGCAAAACTAAACAATTAAGAGAGAAGCTCACTTCTTTCCCAAGTGACTGGTACAGAAAACATGTGGTCATACAAAAGCAAAGGGAAAATGATTGATGGAAAGGAAGGCTCTCCTGCTTTAGGGTCTATACAAGTTATGGATATTTTCAAACCAAAGATGGAATATTTAGAGACAGTACTTTTTCGTATCAAATAAACTCCTTTATGAATAAAACATAAAATGCCAAAGCTTTCACCCACTGAAGTAGTTTTGTCTTCTGGGAGAGATTTTAAACTCAAAATTACCCATTCCTATATCTGCCTGAACAAAGATAAGGATCAAATAATACACTTCAAAACCAAGACACTGGGTGAATGGACAGAGATGGTATAATTAAAATGGAATCGAAGTTTGAAAAGAAAATCGTGTCTAGTACACCACAGGCCTCAAATGCTTGCTGATGAATTTTGGGAAGGCTTCGGGTGAAGGGAAGAGATAATAATGATAGAAAAAATTGCAAAAACAGAGTGATTCCCTTTGGAACGTATACTGGCCAACAAGCATTGGTTTTGTGAAAGAGGCACTCTTTTTATAGAAAAAGAAGCTATTATGTGGTGTATAAAAAAGTCCCTAAATGATCACCAGAATGTTACCCATGATTGTCCTAAAGCTCCATATTAGAGAAGTGTGAGGAATTTTGATGGTACGGTATAGTGTTTGTGATGTCTAGTGTTCCACAAATAAATTTCAACTCTTGATAATGAAGACCCCTTAACACCAAGTCAGAAACTATCAATCACACTGTTTTGTCCTGCTTAGGTGTATTTCCAATGTTGGGGACAGGGCTTTAAAAAAGTTTAACAACAGTATGGTGCAGGGCGGGGTGGGTGGTCAGAGACAGAGGGAGGAAAAGGAGAAAGAAAACCACATGAGTTTAAAAGGCATTGGGGCTTCAAAAATGAAAACCAGAAACAAAATGCTAAAAATGGAAGCAGAAGCAAAAAGTTTTTCAATAAATCTGTGACAAAGCAAAAACACAAAAGTCTTTGTACCTATTAGGATTTACACTGATCCTCTCACCAAGGTACTCTTGATAATGCAGTTTGCTTCACGCCCATCTTCCTGGCTTGGGGCTTCCCCGATCTGGCATGATCACGGCAGACGTGCACCCTTAGACATTTTTTCCAACAAGGCGCCAAGCCTCTCCCCTGACCACTGATCGGCCCGTATCAGCGCCGGCCTCGCTCTCTCCACACGTGGATTCGGCGCTGGCCCCGCAGCAGCCAGTGCCCCCGCCCCACCCCCAGGTCAGCATAAGGTCCAGGCAGCAGAAGCTGAACTGGCCCAGAAAGGTAAATGCCCACAGTACGTCTTTACATTCATTTCCAAACCGCATACAGTGTAAAAAGACAGCGAAGGCTGCTTCTAGGGACTGTGTCTACTGGCCTCTCTGGCAGAGAAGCAGGCGGCCTACCTGCACCGGGGCCCGACATGCTCACTGTCCCAGGGCGAGGCCGCGGCAGTGAAGCGAAGGAGACGTGCCTCTCATCCAGCTCGTGAGAAAGGTCATCCTGTGTTTTCAATATGAAACATTTCATACGGTAAAATCCAATCCCAAGACTTCTTGGATTCAGTCTTCACACACTTTTAAGCGTAACTTTAACTGGTGCTGAATAGAGTTCAGACTACGTCAAGACGTCACTTCAAAATTATGTGGACGCCACCGCCGTTTTCAGCTGCAGAAAAAAGAAAGGGATGTTGTGCGCAATTTTTTACCAGGCTGGAGAATCAAGACTATGTTGAACACTCCTAGAACTCTACAACCCCGCGCCCCAGTTCAGAGGGTACCTTTAAATATTCTAGAGGAAAACAAGCTAACTTGCTCCAGCCCTCTTGCCTACGGCAGCGCCACGTGCACATTGCCTTTGCCCGCCCCGCCCCCCATCTGAGGGCAAGGTGCAGGGCAGAGACTATCCAGTAAACTGGGTGCTTACATCCACCTTTTCTGGAAATAATTTCTGAACTCCTCAAAAGTAGATCTGCAACATTTAAAAAAGTACATCACTACTTTTGCGCGATGGCCTAGTGTTTCTCAGGAGATGGCAAGAAGCAGCAGTACGGGCGTTCATCAAGGAACAAATGAATTTTTCCATAAGGACCAATGTCTGAAAACAGTACACTGAGCAGGGCGGGGACGTCCTGTGATGCCTGACACCAGGAACCCCACTGCCTTCACAGGACGCAGCCACACGTTCACTGTACGAACCGCCTCTTTTATAGACAGTGTCAGTTTTGCAGAGTAGAAACTGCATTGTTTGGAGAACGAAAAATTGAGCCAGAAGGGTACTAAGCTAAACATGTCTGAAAAGAAAAGATAAAGTGGGCCAGTTCACAGACTAAACAGCCCTGCACTGCAGGTAACTTGGTGGCTTACGAGACACGTCAGGCACAGGGTGAAGTCCTAACTTCAGCCCCTCCCCTCAAGGTGGGCTGCTCTCTTCACGTAACTTCCCAGGAAAGGGTAACACGTGACATCGTGCTCTTTGAGGTGCAGCTTTAGATCTTAACTCATCAGACTTTTAAAGGTCTCTTCTCATAGTAACTTCACATTTAAAAAACCCCTCCTTTATCCAGCCCTTTAACTGGAACTCTACTGAACCCCGTCTGGGCCCGCTCTTCACATTCTCTCCCTCCATAACCTCAAGAATTTCTACGGCTTTGAGTCATGGCGGACAAGCTGAAGGCTTCCAGATTTACACCTCAAGCCCAGGCCTCTCTTGCCAGCCCCAGCGGCTATGATTTCCACGTCCTAAAACGGAAGCCTTGGCCGCTTCCCCCAAGCCCGCCTACCTCTCCACTGCGACCACCGCCTGCCCAGCTGCTCCCGTGAGAGTCACAACCACTCCTCCCTCCAATGTGGAGCCCAGCAGGGCCCTGTCTGTCTATCAGCGTCCAAGATCCCGTCACCTCTCGTCTAGATGACATCTCCTGCCTCCAGTTTTCCCACTTTCTCATCTGTCTCCACAGTTGCGAGAGTGGAAGAAAAGAAAAATCTATTCACATTACTCGTCTGTTTAAACAACATCACTGACTTTCCAATGCATTTCAAATAAAATCTAAACTCCCACCACCGCCAGGCACTGCCTACCAGACCCGCCTCCAGCTCTGCTCGTCCTTGCCCTGCACAGCAGCCACGGGCCCTCTCAGGCCTCCAGAGCAGCCACGCTCCTTCCTCTGCACCCGGCCCTGCGCCAGCTGGGGTGCTGCTCCTCGTGTGTTCAGTTCCCCCTCAGGCTCCAGGTCTCAGCGTTCATGACAGCTCCTCAGAGAAGCCTCCACAGCTGCGTGTCCCCCTCCCCAGGCCCCCTCGTCCACAAGCAACCCCACTTCCCCATTCATTCATGGCACCTAAATTACCTATCTGTAATCTGTGTGCATCTATGGACCAATTCTGGTTTCCTTTCCCCACTAGAGGAGGGGAAAACCTTTCTAGCACCAACAGCATGTGTCTGACATGAGGTGCTCAGTAAAATGTTGGCTGAATGGACTGGGATTTTTCTCCAGGCATCCAGAAGGACTGATTTCGACAATATTTCAGTCACTAGAAATATACCCTTGATTCTTTTTTCAAACTTCTTAAAATTAGTAAAGCCAGCATTTCCAAAAGTAAATACGCAAGATGACTGCTGATTTTAGGCACGCACTATCTTTCATGATTCTTGCATTTCAAGACACACGTACCTTTTACTGTGGAGAATAAAAAACAACTCTCATCTTGAAAGTTCTGAACCATCTAGAAGGATAAAGCAGATGTATAATTAAGATCCAACTTGTCTTTTCTTAACAGTAAAAGTAGTAAAAGAAAAATGTCATAATCTATATATAGCTGCACAAGTACAGGACTCAGTGGCCAAAATGGTAATTCAGACAGGCAGTGTGAGGTAGCAAGGACTTACAACTGCTGTACCGGCCAGCCCGGTGCTGACCGTGCTTGCCCATGGGGGGCCCTGTGATCTGGTCAGTCACCCTCCAGCCCACGGGGAGGCATTCGCTGCTGGACTCTGTGATAGTGACTAACAAAAAGTTGCTGCCAAAGTGCTCTTCTGTTATTACTTGCTTGTCACTGAACACGGGGCAGCAGTGAACTGCCCTTCTAACCTCACAGCTTTTTAAAATCAGCCATCAAATAGTACACAAAAGGAAAACACATTCAAATGCCTTGCTAAAAAGGGCCAAAGGGCCGCTAACCTGGAGCCCCCCAGTGACCAGTGTCGGAGTTCAAAGAGGGCGGGATCGGAGCTACGGTTCTCCTTTACCTGTATTCCTTCTACCACCCAGGACACCTAGAACTCTTGGTTATAAATTATTCCCAATCTTGATTCCCAACTCTGAAAAGGATTCTCATGAGTACTTGCCAAAGAAGTCACAGATTTTTTTTCTATAGCACTTCAGTAACACATATAAAAGTAAATATCAGTGTGAAAGGGAAAAGGGCATGCCAGTTACCTGATCGCTAACAAGAATGTGAATACCGGTGGGACCCTGTCTGTAAACCTGGTTAATTTGGTGGAAAGGAATATTAAACACCAATGCAAGTTTTCGAGCAACTTCTGAAGCAACCATTTCTTCTAAGTAGATTGCATGATAAACTGAAATAAAAAATAAGAACAGCATTTTAGCAGTAATCTTTGATCTATTTTCCACCTGATCTATTGGAAGATCACTCCTTTCAAAGTACTAAAGAAATATAAAAATTATAAAGAATACTTCTCCCCTTACTACCCATGTGAATATAATAATACATTATTTATGCTCACACATAAAATTTAATTAACATTAACCTCTGTACAAAAGTATCTGAGGTTTTAATTTATCTTAAAAGCAAGCAGGAAGTGACTGCCGATGGGCAGAGATGATCATTCTGGAGTAATGGGACTAAAACTGGATTGTGGCGATGGCTGCAAAACTGTAAACTGATTAAAGTACTGCTGAATTGTGTACTTGCAGTGGGAGGACTTTGTGGTATGTAAGTTACACCGAAAGAAAGCCATTTTCAAAAATGCTACGTGTTTCTAGCCATATATAAAAAGAACTCTAAAAAGGTCATAATTTTTGATTCAGTAAACCTACTACTGGGAATTTATCCTAAAGAATAAAAGCTACCTCTCCCCTCTTCCTTTCCCCTAAAGAATTAAAAACAGTGTAGAAGACGGCACACGAGAAGCTAAGGATGTGGACCACGAGGCCTCCTGCTTCTCCACAGAAAGCCCAGCTGTTTCCGGAACATGTGACGGTGCAGCAGCCCTTGTCTGCAAAGCGTCAGGCACATCTGCAGTGAGCCTGAGTCTCGCAGGTCCTGCTCTACTACTGACTCAAGCCAAACACGGATCAGGAATATCCGTGCTTTTACTTTGCTTCCCCAAACAAGGTTTTTTTCATGTGTGTGAGTACAGAAACCTTTGCTTAGAATTTGGAACTACAATTAAGGTAAGACTACGGAGAGGCTCCAAAGCAGGGGTGCCATACTCTGCCCTACACTTGTTCTTTTAAAATTAAATTTTATCAGAACAACAGCCGAGAAGGGCCACTGCCTCTCACCGCTGCCAGGACAACCCGGTGGTCCCCACTGACTCAGAAGGGCAGTGGCAGGAAGCCGAGTGCCCTGGCCCCCCCCACCCCTGCCTGCCCATACCCACCGTAGGGCGTGGCGCCGCCGCTGTCGCCCCCGCCACCCGCTGCCTGCTGCTGCCCCTGCGGCGCTGGCTGCTCGCGGCAGACGTAGAGGGTCAGGCGGGGCCGCACCGACCTGCAACCAGAAGACGGCGCTTGTGAGCCGGCGGGAAGGCCGCACGCGCAAGCGACAGCTACAAGAATCTAGGGTCTATTTCCTTAGGAGAACTTTACGTTACTTCATTATACAAAATAATTTACTAGGAAGAATATAAAAACACACACCTCACACCAACTATCACAGGTTATCACAGGTGGTCTAATCTGATGATCCAGACTCTAAACCATTGAGATGGTCGGTCAGATGCTGGTAAATTTAAGTTTCAAGATTATGTCAGCAATTTAACATCAGTAAAATTCAGTTTAATGGAATTCTCACACCACAAGTCTAGAAATACCAACGATAGTAAATGGATCTTAAAAGCCAGCACAGTTTACAGTTCTATCATTTTAATTCACAATTAGAAGTTTACATTTTAAATAAGTTTAGTAGTGTCACATGACCTTGAAAACCATAGATTCTGTATAGCTCACCTAAATGAGAAGTTTGTTTTCTTGGCAACAAACCCAGTCGTCTTCCAGACCACAGTCCTGCCCATGTGCATTTCTAGTCTTACAGTCTACCTCTGCCCTCAGTGCCTGCATCATATCTGGGCCTGCCTGAAGGTGTACACAAAACAGTCTCCTCGTGAGCACGGCGGGCCAGCGCCCACAGTGCAAGGGCACACGCCGACGTGGCGTGGACACATCCTGCCCGCAGTCCCCACGCGAACAAGGGCACATTCTTATTTCAAGCAGAACAGTTCCTTTTAAACACGGTATTTTACCTTGACTTCAGTGAATTATAGAGCCGAATTCCATCGGCTGCACCACAAATTTGTACTAGATCCTCCTTTGTCAGTTTTAACAAGTCGGCACCTGGAAAAGAGCAAAAAGAATCTTCTCAAGGAAATGGGAGAAGAACCAGCAGTACAGGCTACTTTGCAGCATCTGTCTTCACAGTTTAATGTCCTTCGAAGCCATCGCCAGGTCTCCTGTGTATACACATACACATGAACAATACACACACACATACCTGTCCCTCACAGCCAAAGAGAATGCTGGCTCTCCATGTTCTCTATCAAGAAGGAACTCAGAAGCCCAGAGGCTGGAAAATCAGAGCAATGAGCCAACAGCAAAGGGCCGACAGGGATGTCTCTTCCCAATACAGGATTTCAGTGCCTGCCTTATTCTGGCTGGGTGGAGCTCGTGAAGATAAGCATGATTCTGACCCCAGATAGTTCACCTTGAGATGACCCAGACCAATCTTTAATTTACAAAAGGTAGAAATGGAAGTCAGAGTTTGGGGGACCTGCCCAAAGGCACACAAGTTGGCAGCAGAGCTAGGACTAGGTCTCTTTATACTGTAACATGCTACATACAGTCCAACATTCTATAACAAACAACTCCATCACAGCAGCCAGTTTTAATACAAAAGCATGGCAGAGAATTGCATATTATACTTAAGGTTTCCCCCATAAGTATTTGGTGTTTAAGTGACATGGTATCTAGCATTTGCTTTAAAGTAGAACAGAAAGGGAAGGTGGGGGGAGTGGGAGAGAACGACACTGACCTAGGCTGGTCATATCTGGAGCTGGGTGTGGTGACACAGGAGCTCATCAGACTCTTCTATGTTTTACGTTTGAGTGTGTCTACAATTTTTTGTTTTACCTTTTATTGACTGATGCTCAAGATGTAGTTTTTGGGGAGAATTAAGATGCCCTCTGGGATTAAAGCATGACCTCCATATGATAAATATCCACTTACGTATGTAACGAGATTAATGGAGTTATCTACTTTTGAGGGCTTGAATGTTAAGAGCCTAATAATTTTCTAGTTTGTAAAAGAACAAAGACCAGAGAAGCACATCTCCCATGAGGCATGAGCACTGATGGAGCTGTTTATGGAGTCAGGTAGCAGAGACAGACGTTGTCATCTCTACCAGGGGGCCTTCCACACACACCTCTGCCAACAGGGCTCCCAGGAGCGACAAGAGACGTGTGTGCCCATCCTTCACCCCCACACAGAGCTGGACAGACACTATGCACAGCCCTCTCCAAAACATGACTGCCTAACAGGCTCAGAGAAAGAAGCCTCCCTCTCCTTGCCTTTCTACTGTTGGGACGCTCACAGGGGAAGGAAAAGGCAGGAGGCCAAGCCACTCAGAACTACAACACACATCGTCTGACAGAACAAGAACCTGGGCCCTCGTGGCAGAGCCTTCCGACTGGGTGGTGCTCTCCCCGTCTCCCCTGTGAGCATCCAAGACGCGCCCCGCACCCCCCAACACGCTGAAATTTTTAAATTAGTTTTTCACAGATAAAAGGCTTTTACTTAATCATAAAAATGTGCATCCCAGCTAGCCAACGACTTTCACCCAGCACTTTAATTTTAAAGAGACAAAGCGCTACCTGGGGAATGACTAACCATGACACAAGCACAGCAATAAAGGGCTGACATAATAGGAAACCACGTTCTTTGTGAAACCAGGCTCTGCTCTAGGCCAGCCGTGTGCACACATGTTCTCTCCTCTTAAAAGGCTCGAGCTGCATCTGGATGGTCCCCCAACACCATGGGCTAAGGAGAGCCAGCTGCCACTTCACTGTGGCCCAGGAGGAGTTTGGCCAGGACATGTTGGTAAGTTTTCTGTCGGGAAAGGGTCCCAGGGCCAAATATGTTTAGGAAATGCTGCCCCTGCCCCAGCTGGCGTTATCTATTACTGTCCCTCCAAACAGGCTTCCTTATTGCACCACCTGAAGCAGCACCGCCGGTCCTTTCTGAAATTACATCTAAATACTCCCTTAGCTTACTGGGCAAGAAAAAAACTTAAGTCTATAAAAACCATATCTGAGTACATTCATACCCTCTAATGCTACATAGCAATAAGAGGAACAAACTATTGATACAACATCTTGGATGGAAGTAAGGGCCTTATGCTGAGAGAAAAAAAGGTAACATACTGTACGATTCCATTTATGTTAACATTTTCAAAATGACAAAATCATGGAGACAGAAAATACATTAATGGTTGCTAGGTATTAGGGATGGTGGGGGAGGGGTAATTAGGGAGATCCCTGTGGTGATGGCAAGATTCTGCATCCTAACTTCGGTGGTGGTCGGCATACAATCTAGTGACAAAATGACACAGAACTATATACACACACAGCACCAATGTCAATTTCCTGGTTTTGATAGTGTACTATAAGTATGTGAGAAACTGAGTGAAGGGTACACTGGAACATACCTGTTATTTTTGCAACTTACTGCAAAGCAAAAATTATTTCAAATAAAAAGTTAATAAAATAAAAAAAATTGCATATAACTATATACACCTATACAAAAATGAGGGCATGTAAACCTGGTGAAACAGCATCGAGTTCCTGTTCTGATACTGCACCCATAGGTCTGCAAGACGCTCCCACTGGGGACACTGGGCAGCTCACTGTACAGGTTTGGGCAACTTCTTACGAATCTACATACAGTTACTTCCCCCAAATTTAATTATAGCTAATAAAAGTACAAAAACAAGCAAACAACGTGTGTGCGTGTGCACACACAAACAAACATACCTAAAAAATTGGAGAAGAGTCTTGTGTAGGAAGAGAATCTGTTTTTGAGCAGCCATTGTTGTGTTTCCTGGATCGTGGCTGAAGGCTGAAGTTGCTATTAACAAACAAAATGAACACAAACAGAAGAAACTATTCAGGCTTACAAAAAATAATCCAAGTCACTGGCATGTTATAAATAACATTTAAACAATACACAGAAATCCTCCAGGTTTAAAGTTTAAAACACCCACGAAGAGCACAGGTGTGATTATTCAGTGACCCAAACAATGACTCAAACCTGTCAGAGGCTTCAAAATGCAGGACCCTGAAAGCATGATAGTTTAGGGTAAAGATACTTACTTCACTAGAGGCCTGTGAAACTCCATCTCCTTGATGATTTGGGGAAGAAGAATTGCTGGGGAGAAGGAAGGGGGGAAGGAAGAAAAGAATGATTATTATATATGTTTTAATCAAGACATTAAAGGCTATTAAACTAGGTGAATTTAAAATAATACTGTGGGACAGAGCAATTTAACTATGCAAGAAGAGTGTCTGCACAACTGGTCAAGGAGTCAATATGTTGGTAAGATTAAGACACAGAAGGGAATTCCCTGGCGTTCCAGTGGTTAGGACTTGGGGCTTTCATTGGCGTGGCCCAGGTTCAACCCCTGGTTGTGGAACTGAGATCCCCAGAGGACAGTTTAATTTGTGCCTTCTCCTCCTACATCTGTTCTAGTAAGAAAGTCAGGTTTCATGAAACAAAAGGGCTCCAATCATTTCCAGGGGTGCCAGGAAAATGACGGATACTCATTCATTTTAGTTAGGAAAAAAGTATGAGAATCAAATAAGATAAACAGTTGAAAATAACTGCCAAAAAATCTACTTTAATAATGAGCTACAAGAAATGATATAATAATCCTAAGCCAAAATAAAAATAATATCCCTTTAATGAATATATTTATCCATGATTAAACAGGGTGAAATTCAAGAGAACAAAAGAAACAAACTTGTGCCACTAACCCTGTGTTTCCAGGGGAAAATGAGAACAGCTGCTCAGGGAGTGCATCCACCTTTCTGGTCCCTTCTTAGCACCTGTACCCCAGTTACTTAGGTTTACCATGTTGATTGTTTACTGTCCTTCTCTGCCCACTAGAACTTGAGCTCCTTCAGACAGGGCTTTCTCTCACTCACATCACAGCACCCAGAACAGTGCTGGGCACCGTGGGCTCTCAGGAAATATCTGGTGAGCCAGTGTGTACACGAATTCACAGCTCCTCTCTGAAACTGTTGTCATTTTCTAGGATTATTCAGTCCCCTGCATGGTAACATGCAGGTCCCAGAGTCCAGGAGTGTCCCCCTACCCTGAAGCACAATAACCTACATGGAAACAAGCTGCCTCTTGGTCTATCCATTGCCTCAGGGAAAAGGCATGTTCTTCTTTGTTTTCTCACCAGACCCTGCTACAGACTGAATGTTGGTGTCCCCTCAAAAACCACAGGTAGAAACCTTACCCCCAGCATGCTGGACAGTATTAGGAGGTGGAGCCTTTGGGAAGTAATGAGCATTAGACGAAGCCATGAGGACGGAGCCCCAGGAATGGGATCAGTGACTTCGTTAAGAGCCGTAAGAAGAGTCTGCCTCCTCCCCTCTGCTGGGTGAGCACACAGGCCGGTAGCCTGCATCTGGAGAGAGTCCTCACCAGAACCCATTCCGGCCAGCATCCTGCCCCTGGACGCCCAGCCCCCAGACTGGGAGAAATGAATTTCTATTGTTTATAAGCCACTCAGTCCCTGGTGTTTGTTATAGCAGCCCGAGCTAAGACCTTGTCAGTGTGACCAGAGTATAAAAATGAGAACCCTTTTTCCTTTTTTTTTTTTTTTCCTTTCTTTTCCCCGCACCTCGTGGCTTGCGGGATCTTAGTTCCCCGACCAGGGACTGAACTGGGCCACGGCAGTGAAAGCACTGAGTCCTAACCACTGGACCACCAGGGAATTCCCTCCTTTACGGTCTTAACTTTCAAAATTTTACTTCCCAGCAAGAAACGTCCTAACAGCGGGGACCTTCTGATCTGACTACTCAGCAGGAGCTCCTGAGCAAAGCCCCAGGAAGGACGATCTCCCCGGGGCACTGCTGACCAGCAGCTAACAGTCAAGGCCACAAAACAGGGTGAACAGAGCCCACCATTCCCATTTCTAAAACCAGAGCAAGTCTTTAAAATGGAAAGTCCTTCCTTTAAGTTTTAAAGACTTAATTAAAAAAAAAAAATAGTGTCTTTGGGAGGGAGAAGAAATAGGGTAGAAAATAATCTTTGTTCGACATGGTGAGCATTAAAGTATACTTTATCATAAACTTAATTGTAACATATTCAAGTCACAGTTTCACCTTAATAACTCACTGTCCTTTTCTCTCTGTCCATGAAGCCCATTAATGCTGATTTTATCTCACAAAGAATATATCTTGAAAATGCACCCTGTTCTACAATTTCTACAGTTGTGAGTGTGTGAGGCACAAGGGGGCTAGGAGCAAAAAGGCGGGAAGGTGAAGAAAAGACAGTTTTGTCCTGCAGCAGGCTATTTCTAATTACCACATACCCCAGATACACACACAAAGAGGCTGCGTAACTTGACAGGAAGGGAGATAAAGGAGCGCGGGCACTCGTCACGCACACCGGCTACCTGTCTGGGACGCTGCAAGCACTCTGCTGCGGGGCCGTGAAGGTGGGTGCCGTGGAAGGGCTGCTGTTCACATAGGCAGTGGGGGTGTCGGGCCATGGAGAGCACTGCGGACAGAAACAGAAATAAATGAACGGTTCGCTTCTAAAGTACATGGGAGAAACATCCTTGAAATTCACTCTCTAGTCTGGCCAAATGCAAGATCGTGAAACACAAGACACCTAACATTCATCAAGCAACCTCACAGAAACGCATCAAACTGACTGGTGTGTGGCAGGGAAAATGTTACCTGCTGTGCGTGTCTAGACACTGATTACTCTCAGAGAGGACCTGAGGTGACGACAGCAGCAAACATTTCTAAAGGTGTTTTAAATGTGCGCTTAAGTACAATGTGCTTTCAAGAACTTTCACCTCCCTCTTCATCCATTCCCCAGTAGGTACCTATCGAGGTTTAAAGAACAGCAGAGGCAAGAAAGGATTCAGAAGCCACATCTGACATCGCGTGGTGACAAGGACAGTGGATCTGTCCCACCCAGTGCTCTTTTCGCCCTCTTCCCCAAGGAGCAGCCTCACCGGTACCCATGTACTTCCTCGATCTCTCTAAGGTTCATGATCATTCCCAAGTAAGATGAGACAGGCCCAACATCAAAATACATCAACTGTGGATGGTACTGCCTGTAGCCATCTACCTACCTACCTACGTTTATTGTTTATATTTTCTAGAAGGGGCAGGGTGGACTTAAATATTTTTCAGCCCTTGGCATAATTCTGACCAAAAATAGAGCCAAGATACAAAGACACATTAACTATTCCAATTAGGAAAACTGAAAAAGCTAAAGTCAAAACATCCTGAACAGGCCAGGGGTGGCCTCAAGTGCTGAGGATGGAGGGAATTCATCTCACTCCACGGTATTCTTTCTAAAACTGAGAACGCCCTGGGTTTCAAAGGTCCCCTTTCATAAGCACTCTCCTCCCATTTCACACACAGACGGCATCCTGTCTCACCATGGCTGTGGGGTATAAGGCTCTGCCAAAAACCAAGCTAAAGACCATTCAAAGAAATCAGGGTAGACACTAAGAAAGTACACGACTCTAAAATTCTTCTCTACGTCAGGGGGTTTTCAATTCTTTGCTTTCAAAATAATTCAGGAGGACATCTTGTCAGCTGACAGACACTGAAATAATTTATTAGATCATACAAAGAGAGATCATTGGAATTTCTGGCAGGTATCTCGGAAGGAGTTCCAAGACCTGAATGACACTGCTGAAAGAAAAATAAATGTATCTAAACAAAGTCTCTCTTACCTATAAAAAATCTAGAATTTAAAATATGTTCTACCCTGTCTCATCATTCAAAATGCATTTCCAATAACATTTCTATTGTTATAGTTAAAAATTATTCATCAAAATTTGTATGATTTGTTGTTTTGATAAACTGGTACAAATAATAAGTTTTAAATTCCTCAGCTGACTTAAGCCTTACATGGTCACAGGAAATTTTAAAAATTAAATTTCAAGTTATATTGTTTGTTGTAAAAAAGTAATTAAGGTGACCATAAAAGATTTCCAGGCATGAAAGTATGTCCTATTTGGATGATATTATTTAAGGGGAGCGAAAGAGAAAACAGGAGATCAAGAAGGAAGAGCAGAGTAAAATTTCAGACTTAACTAAAGTGATGGCTTCACCTTAAGTTGTAAATACAAATATTCAAGTATGTCAGAAAATTGTTTCCTTTGCAACCATTTAAAAAAAATTTTTCTTGCAGTACAGTTGCTTTACAGTGTTGTGTTAGTTTCTACTGTACAGCAAAGTGAATCAGCTATACGTATACGTATATCCCCCCTTTTTTGAAGTCCTTTGGAACTATTTAAATTTATGATGAAAACTTTCAGATGTCAACCTAAAAATGTGCAAGGGAGTATATTCTTTTTCAAAATTCTTTTGAGTGAAGTCAAGACCACTAGTGTGAAGGACTCTGAGCTTAGAAACCAAGTCTCCCCAATGGTTACAGGAACTTCAAACAGCGTGTCTGACACCCATCAAAAGCATGGGTACAGGGCTTCCCTGGTGGCACAGTGGTTAAGAACCCGCCTGCCAATGCAGGGGACATGGGTTCGAGCCCTGGCCCGGGAAGATCCCACATGCCGTGGAGCAACTAAGCCCGTGCACCACAACTACTGAGCCTGTGCTCTAGAGCCCGTGAGCCACAACTACTGAGCCTGCGCTCTAGAGCCCACAAGCCATGGCTGCTGAGCCCACGAGCCACAACTACTGAGGCCTGTGCACCACAACAAGAGAAGCCACTGCAATGAGAAGCCCACAAACCGCAACGAAGACTAGCCCCTGCTCGCTGCAACTAGAGAAAGCCCATGCACAACAACAAAGACCTGATGCAACCAAAAATAAATAATAAATTAAAAAAAAAAAAGCATGGGTACAAAGAAAATAAAACAGAAATCCCATAATCTCAACATTCTTTACAAACCCATTAGGTATCCCCTCAGAAATGTGGAAAATGACTGCAGACTTAATGTTTCAACTATTATCAACTTTCAAAAAAGAAATCTAATTTGGCTGGAATGCATTGCTAAACCCTCTCTGCATGTTGTACCAATTTCACTATAAATGACGTTTTACACAATCCCCATTCTTTTTAAACTAGGGTCTTTTGTTTTTCTTTCCAATTTACAAAGTAGTACCTCCCCAGCTTACACAGTTTGAGGAAACCAAGACGCTGTGGGCCGCCTGGCAGGTCTCCTCACTTGCAGGTGTCACACGCTCATGGTCTCCTCTACTACTTGGAAGGTCTTCCCGCTACACCATTCTCCCCAGATACAAAATATTACAACATGGCATAACACGCACATCAAAACAGTATAGACCTTTCAATATCATCAAGTCTCCCCAGATCTGCTTTGGTAATTATTGCCAGCTGTTTGAGGAAATAAAGCCATCAAAAGCTCCAAGTGAGCATGGCAGGTGATACAGCAAAGACACCAAATTTACTGAAACTCCATAAACATACCTATTTCACTTTTACACATCTAGATTCTTCTAGCAGTAGAAAAGCAGGGCTGTTTGACATCTAAAACTTGCCCAATAAATAGGAGATTCAATTCAGAGAACACAGGAAAACTAGCATTCAATGAAAACTGGTCCTGTTAGGAGGCCTCTACTTTTAGAAATGATGGATTCCAAGTTCTTCAATGGCCAGGCTGGATGAAACACCAAGACTCTCCCACCTGCTTTTTTCGTAAGTTTCTCTTACAGTCTTGACCCAGGAGAGTACAGGCATACCAAGGAATATTTTCAGTGTTTCTTCTACCTTGTCATTCTTCCCTGTCTTTAAAAGTAAGCAATGGTACTGATTCATCACGGCTCCAGCGATATCTGGCCTGGACTTGTAGAGTCGCAGCTCTGGTGCACTATGAACAAAGTCCCTCCCCAGGTAGATTAGAAAATGAGGACTCACTGCAGACTGTAGACACTGGCAGCCCAGATTTGAGCCAATGAAATACAGCTCAGATGCAAAGACCAACAGAGACACTAAGGGTTTGGTTGTGCTGTGGCTCGTGGGAACCTACAGTGCTACCTCTATTCAGTGCAGGACCATCTCACACAGCGCCATGTAGCTTTGACAGGTAAGTCTGGATACCCTTTCTACTGAAAACCAATTGTAACTATCAGAGAACTGTAAGAAATGCTGGCCTTCTTTTGTAGGTGCTTGAAGAAATATATAAAATGCTGTGGATGTTCTTTTTTAAGGGATTAATCTGTACCTTGCTTTTAATGAACAGGTTTCCAAGAAGAGCTCTAACCACCCCTAGAAGTATCTTAACCAAACCAAATGCAGCCCTGGGGAAGCAAGCAATGCACACTTGGACGATGTGAAATCCCAGGCCAGTGAACTGCTGACGTTTTGCATACTTTAGACTTGCATCTTCGGATGAGCGCTGGGCTATAACAGATTTCTTTAATTTACAAATTATCAGAACCATTCCTTTTAATTAGTTTATAACAAAAGGGGAAAAGTGATTTGAATTACCAGTGTCTCCCCAAAAAAGTTTACTAAGAACCATTTGTGTGTCTTCAGCTGGGAAATTAGGAGAATAAAAACATAAAACTGGAGGGGCGGGCGTTTTGGGGAAGGAGTATACAACTGTTCCATACAACTTTTGATTTGAATCAAAAAAGCCCACTTAAAATGCAACATGGTGTGCTCCCCCGCCCCTCAGAGAGGACATTTTGTTTTATTGCATATATTATTTAAATGCATATGGAAGTATTTAAAATATTTTCACTCAGTGCTTTAATTTGGAAATAATGTTCCTGTGGTAATGCCTGTGGCTTTCATAGTCTACAGATAATTACAGATACATGTGTAAGAGTGAAAACTCCATTTCTGGCACCTTGATAGTACAAACACTGCAATGATGAAACAGTAACCATTAATATGTATGATAAGTTATTTTAAAAAATTATTTAATGTTCTCTGTTTACATTTACTGCTGGTATATAGCTGATCTAAGTTTATATAACAAGATAACCCTTTGTCAACTGTTTGATGAAGAACTGTGTTATAAAATAAAGATCTGCTCTACTTAATAAGCTGGCAAAGTTCATATTCAACCAAAACCCCCCTGGACTACAGCGGGGAACCAGGCTGAGTGTAGCAAGGTGTCCTATGCTGGCCTGAAGCATAAGGTCACAATGCAGGTGCCAAGAGGAAACACTAATGCAGTCAAGGATTGTTTTTCTACCAGTGCTGCCAATCAGGCTTTTAAAAGCAGACACACATTCTTACATTACATGCAGGGAAATGGGACACAAAGTACTGCGTATGTTAACGTCAAGCTTGCTGCCATCATTTCTCCAAATATCCGTGACATTTTCTTATCAGTTACACACACGAGAAAGCAAAAACCTTTTTTAATTACACAAAAATAACTATTTTACTAAAGAAAGTATTTTCAATTAATTTCAGTGCTCGTAAAGGAAGTGTATGTGCAAAGGAGAGAGAGGGAGGGAGGAAAGGAAGGAGACAGGGAGGGAACACATTTCTGAGTGTCACTTGTTTTCCCTCCAAAACCACCCAATATGGTCAACTTTGTTTGAAAGTGTTAGATTTAGGAAATTTTCCTCAGTGAGGAACAAACAGAAAGCAGGAAGTCTAAACAAAAGCAAATTAAATCAAGACAAGGACATCAAAAACAAATTTGGCTTTACTTTTCAGTGGAAGTTGGTCCTATATCTAACACTGCACAAGGTTTCTTGCACAATGAAAAGAGAAGCAGAAGCCCTTACACTGCCTCGCTTTGCCAGAGAATCACCGTAGTCTGCTGGCAAAGTCCGCTTGCTGGACTTTTTCTGCTCATGTTCAACTGCATCTTCAATTATAGGCTCAAGCCTCATCTGGACAAACACCAAAGATTGGGATCAATGTCTTTTCATTATACAAAGAAAGATCTAATACCCTGTTTATGCCTCTGCCGTCCGATTAAACAAACGTATGACTAGCAGGATTCAAAGGTAAGGAAGATGCAAAACCCCAGCAGTGACAAACATCGGACATTCTGGGCCCCAACATAATTTCTATCAACTCCAAGGATTTTAAGGTCTGTTTCTGAGACCTGATTGGGATTTCAGCATCTTCGTCCACGATCCCACCCAGGAAACAAATCTATTAAAATCCCCAAATTTAAAGAGAATATTCTCCCCACAAATTTCACCAAGAACATTATGTCAGTCTACCACCCAATCTTCCCAGACCCTTTGCAGCCAAACTCATCCTCAGAGGTGGTGCCAGAGTGCAGAGCTCGGCTTCTCCTCAGAACCGGAATGGTGCCCGCATTACCTCTGTGAGGACTGTGGTGTCATAGGACGGCTGGTACTTCTCCTTCTCATGAGCGGTTCTCTTCTCCATCTTCTCTCGATCAGTTTTTTGTTTCCTATCTGCACCTTTCGGCTTAAAAACAAAGTAGACTTTTTCATCTATCAGGCTTCAGACAAACACCTTTACCAGCAACGCTGGGCCTCACTTCCTCAAAGCCTAGTTTCCATCTCTTACCTTAAAAACTTTGATTTGGCAGCTAGCTGAGTGTAGATGATCTGTGTATTCTCCATTTTCATTCTGCTTAAACGTGTCAACCTGGATCCTAAAAGGCACTCCCTTTTCACCTCCGTGCTTCCGGGGAGTAAATTCTGTGCTGATGCAGTGTACCTAGAAAATGAGTCAGGCTGAAATGGATTCAAAGTCTTGTCCACTGATTACCCTTCTACTTTGCTCCCTTTCAGATGTCGGGCCACAGGTATAAATTCAAGATCCTTTAAAAGGAACTCCCACATATTACTCAGGTGTCTATCGTGAATTTCTAACTGTTTTAAACATGTATGACTTTCCTTTCACAAATCCAGCTGAGCCCTCCTGAACTTTGTGGGAATGAGTTCTGCCCCATTCCAGTGCCCTCCTCGAAGGCAGGACTTGCTCTGATGATGAGCGCATCAGTACAGTAGCTTCCTGTGTCTGTCCCCTACCCCCACCCCAGACTGGACCCACGGTCCTCAGCCTTGCGTGGGGCTCAGTCCACAGCAATCATCACCTCATTACTCAGAGCCCCTGCCGTTTGCCCTCTACTGCCATCACCCCAACTCCAGCCAGCTAGTCACCTCACTGCTGTTCCTACGGTCATCAACTCGTGATCCTTTGCCTGGGGAGCCTCCACAGTCCACCAAGCCCACTCCTCACTCCACCTGTATCCATCTGAACTCTCCTGTCAACGCTTCACAGTTCACAGAGGATCCTGAGGGCAGTACTCATTTTCCCACCACTTCTGCCCACTCTCGCAACACCACCATGGTGACAGCACCAGGGCATGGCACAGTGTCATTAACAAGACCTTCGTAATTTCTGACTACACACACCCCCTCTTCTAAGGACTCAAGGTTAAAACTGATTTCTGCACCAAGACTGTACACAACCTGAGAGGTAAGGCCAGCTCTTCCATCGCTCTCATTCACCACATAACCAGTCACCCAGTCAGATGAACAATATGAGAAAATATTCAACTAATATGAACCATGGCCCTACTGATTATTAGCCGATGGGGGATACTACTTGGAAGACCAGGAAAATGCAAAGTACTAAATTCTCTATAGTTCACACAAATCATAGCCTACTTTGGCCAGTCAGCAATTAAGTGATTTTCCTTTTCTATATAAAGATTACCTAACTCAGTAGTTTTAATTTCACCACTTACAAATTTGAACACACTATTAGAATTACTGTTGATTTTATTTTACATATAATAATACCATATTTGTTTTTCAAAAACTAATCTCTTAGGACAGCAGTCCCCAACCTTTTTGGCCCCAGGGACCAGTTTCATGGAAGACAATTTTTCCATGGACTGGGGGTGGGGTGGGGATGGTTTTGGGATGATTCAAGCACATTAAATTTATTGTGCACTTTATTTCTATTATTATTACATTGTAATATATAATGAAATAATTATACAACTCACCATATGAAGAATCAGTGGGAGCCCTGAGCTTGTTTTCACTTGCCACTCACTGATAGGGTTTTGATATGAGTCTGCAAGCAATTGATTCGTTATGGTCTCTATGCAGTCAAACCTCTCTGCTAATGATAATCTGTATTTGCAGCCGCTCCCCAGCACTAGCATCACTGCTTCAGCTCCACCTCAGATCATCAGGCATTAGATTCTCATAAGGAGCGTGCAACCTAGAGCCCTCACATGCGCAGTTCACCGCAGGGTTCGTGCTCCTGTGAGAATCTAATGCCACCACTGATCTGACAGGAGGCGGAGCTCAGGTGGTAACACGAGCGATGGGGAGCTGCTGTAAATACAGATGAAGCTTCGCTCGCTCGCCAGCCACTCACCTCCTGCTGTGTGGCCCGGTTCCTAACAGGCCATGGACACTACCAGTCTGTGGCCCAGGGGTTAGGGAGCCCTGTCTTAGGAGATAAAAACTGAGTATTCATGGGTGAAATGAAATGCCTGAGCATTGCTTTACAGTATTCCACCAATAACCAAAAAGGGGAAACTACTAATAACTGTCAAAGCCAGGAGATGGGCACAAGAGGATTCATTATTATCCTCTCACTTTTGTGGGGGATTGAAAATGTCAGTATTAAAATATTTTTAAATAAAGCTAGACAGAATCTTAAAACTACACTTTTTTCAATCATATCCTTTAAAACAGCAGGTTTTGTTCAAGAGAAATGCATTTAAGAAGAATGGAAGTTTTGATTATTGTTACTACCAGTGGTAAAAGTGACATTTAAATAATGCTTTACATATCAAGGTTGTCTTTACAGGTTAGTCTATAAATGATGAATTTAGTAGATTAACTCTGACTTAACAGAGTGTGTTGTGTGTGTCTGTGTGTGTGTGTATAAAAAACATTACAAGACAGTTTACAAATAAGCATTTAAAGAAAATGATATCACGTATCAAGAATTCAAGCTCCCCCACAGCCTTCTGAATGACGAGGCTAGTATGCCTCTAATAATGTAAAAATCCAAACCTGAATGAAAGCAGATGTGCGTTTTGCAGGATCCCACAGAAATTCAACCGCATTTAACTGGCTTGGATTTGTCTTTGTGTCAATTATTCCCACAGACATTGGAATATCTGTATTTTAAAAAGAAGTGACACAGAAACAAAACTATGAATGATTAAAAGGTTACAATCTACTGATTATGTTCTAATGAAATTATTATACCTCCCTGCTGAACTTTCCCTTCAATGTTCTCCATGGTCAATCACTTCAACATAAAAACACACCTAATGTGTATCATACTTTCTCCCACCATGATTCTATTTCATTTTACTAAGACTATGACGGATGGTGCCAATCAAAAATGAAATAAATGGTTTAAAACTCATAAAATTCCTAGCTCAGTTTCTTTAAGCACCAAAAACAACTTCATTTTTAACTATAAAACAACTCAAATAGTATGGAGTTTCCTTAAAAAACTAAAAATAGAACTACCATATGAGCCAGCAATCCCACTACTGGGCATATATCCTGAGAAAACCATAATTCAAAAAGAGACATGTGCCACAATGTTCACTGCAGCTCTATTTACAACAGCCAGGACATGGAAGCAACCTAAGTGTCCATCAACAGATGAATGGATAAAGAAGATGTGGCACATACATACAATGGAATATTATTCAGCCAGAAAAAGAAACAAAATTGAGCTATTTGTAGTGAGGGGGATAGACCTAGAGTCTGTCATACAGAGTGAAGTAAGTCAGAAAGAGAAAAACAAATACTGTATGCTAACACATATATATGGAATCTAAAAAAAAAAACATATATACACTACCAAATGTAAAACAGATTGCTAGTGGGAAGCAGCTGCATGGCACAGGGAGATCAGCTCGGTGCTTTGTGACCACCTAGAGGGGTGGGATAGGGAGGGTGGGAAGGAGATGCAAGAGGGAACAGACATGGGGATATACGTATGCATACAGCTGATTCACTCTGTTATACAGCAGAAACTAACACAACACTGTAAAGCAATTATACTCCAATAAAGATGTTAAAATACACACATACATACATAAAACAACTCAAGCCACACAGGTGACTAAAACTCTCCACGCAATCACACATGGTGTGGTGCTAACGTATTAACAGGTATAGCTTAACAACTGCCTCATCTCTCCGTGGTCTTCTGACGGCCACTTGTACCTAAATCGAGGAGTCTGTCTCCTGGGCGATTCCACTTCCAACCTTCAAGTTGCTGATGTTCTGTATATTGGAGCCGTCTGTCATGGAATACAACTCTTATGATGCTCTATGGAATAAGTAGGGGAAATGAGCACTTTTAAATTGTTCCAGCTAAAAAGCAGAAGTGTTTTCACTTCTTATGCATTAGCCTATAATAGAAAAGCATACAAAAACAAATTCTGCTTTAAACATTTTGTAAGTGTTTTATAAAACACTGTTTTGTTCTTGGATACCTGGGTATGGGTACAATTATTTGGTGCAAAGAATTATTACTATCATTTTTTAAACTTTTTTTTTTGATGTGGACCATTGTTAAAGTCTTAATTGAATTTGTTACAATATTGCTTCTGTTTTATGTTTTGGTTTTTTGGCCATGAGTCATGTGGGATCTTAGCTCCCCGACCAGGGATTGAACCCACAACCCCTGCATTCGAAGGTGAAACCTCAACCACCGGACCAGCAGGGAAGTCCCGGTACAAAGAATTATAACTCATAAATAACAAGAGCAAATAAAATGGATTCTTAGGTTAAATTTTTATTAAAATATTTGATACTGTAATTCAAAATTAAGGTCCATGTCCATAAAAAATTAGTAAGAACTATATTTCTATAAAGAAAACATCAGGGAACCCCCTGGTGCCCAAGTGGTTAGGGTTTTGCACTTCCACTGCAGCGGACCCTGGGGTTCGATCCTTGGTCGGGGAACTAAGATCCCCGAGTGCTGTGAGGCCCGGCCACCCCCACCCCCAGAAAAAAAATGTCAAGGGCAGGGGGGTAAATCTGCCCACCACCCCTAAAAGAGAACCTATATGCAAAATTCATCCTCAACTATTTAACCTGCAAGTGAGGTTATCTGAGGTAAGCAAGGGAAAAACAAAACAAAACAGATAAAACACAGGTAAACTTCATCCAAACACTCAGGTTCATTCCTAGGGAAGGCTTTAACTCTACTCCACAAACTCTAGGCCATTCTCTGCTCTCCACCCATCCCTCCCTCACCTCCCACAGGTTTGGGCTGCCAGCTGCTGTTCCATTCCAAGAACAGGATAACAGGTCATCAAAATGGATTCAGATACCAGATTTGCACTAATTAGTGTTTCTGACACATTTATAAATAACTGTTTCTCAGACTATAATGCAGTAAGATAATCTTATTTCCAGTAGATGCTCTGCTGGTTTGAACAGGAAATAACTTGTTAGCGATACATATAAATACTATCTTTAGTGCCCCTGCTTTCCGCACCCCCAAAATGCTGTCCAAAATATAGCTGATAAATATTTTGAAGGGAACCATTTAAAAGTAGAAATACTGTAATTTGAAATAGTTTAAAAAGAGGCCAAGTCAGTCATTAGGACCTCTGTGGACGTCTATAAAGGCACAGTGGCCACTCTGACCCACACCCAATTCCCCACCAGCACCCACTTCACACGGCTGCCTGCTGGCAGCAAAGCCCTCACACAGAGCTGGTGCTTGAGCCAGTGGTGGCTCTTGGTTCACATTCACCAGCAGGTTGATCTCTCAGAAATGCAGCACAGAAAATGTCATGATTTTGATTCTTCCATATTTAGTAAGAACCAGATCAAATCCACGAATTCAGATGAAAATAGTATGAGAATACAGGTATTAGTTTTAAGTGCTTTACTAAACCCCATTCTAGGTCAGACTAAGACATAAGACAGTACAATAACGAATATGGAGGACCATAGTTAAGAACTGGTAAGATATAAAAGAAAACCTCTTAAATGGAAGGGGAAAAAGTTGTTATCTGGAAGTTCTGACTAAAAGGAGACAATACATCTAGAGAATCAGCCACAGATAAAGGGGCCCTAACAATATGACAGAAACAGAACAATCAGAGAAAGCACATCACTGAATATTTTAAGCAGGTCAAGAAGTTCCAAAGCTCCTTTGATCAGCAGCATTTGATCCCGAAGACCCCCCCCCACCTCAACAGCAGAGTCAAAGATCATAGGGTCAGGAAATTAAACTGTAGATGGCTGCAGAGTATTTTAGGGATCCTCTAGATGAAGAAGCATGTGGTCTTTAAGAAAGTTACTCTGTAGTCTCTGGCAGTAGCAGACTATACCTCTGAATCTCAGGCAAGCTCTCAGGATGTACTGGATGTATTCTGGCACATCCACCAAAAATCAGACATGTGGCTTATCAAGTGGAAGATAAAACTAAGACTTCTTAAAAAGTAACCCTGTGACTTTCACAATGACCAAAGAGTTCACCCACATCTTCCCTTAAACAATATATTACACTAGGCTGAATTTTAACCAGGTGTGGTACAATTTGGCAAAGATTTGCCAATACTTGTCTGACAATGACCAGCTGGGAGCAAGACATGCTGAGAGAATCTTCAACACTGCTAAGCCTCCTAGACTCGGAAAATGAGAGCTCTTGCTCCTTGACCAAACCATAGCTATTTGTCACTAGAGTCCAGCAGAGCATAACCAATTCAATAGGGCTTGCTTACTGGGAACAGTGCTGATGCCTTTTTAAAAGGGTGAATCTAATTAGTGTTCAATACAGGTGAGAAAGCCAATAGGAGGGAATAAAAAAAATAAGGCCATTGGGCTTCCCTGGTGGCGCAGTGGTTGAGAGTCCGCCTGCTGATGCAGGGGACACGGGTTCGTGCCCTGGTCCGGGAAGATCCCACATGCCGCAGAGCAGCTAGGCCCGTGAGCCATGGCCGCTGAGCCTGCGCTCCACAACGGGCGAGGCCACAACAGGGAGAGCCCCGCATACCCCCACCCCCCCCCAAAAAAAAAAAAAAAAAAAGGCCATCTGACCCACGCTTTAGGGAAATGATCAAACCCATTGATGGAACACAGACATGACAGACTCCATGTTCAGATGGCACACGTGAGAATGGGTGAATAAGCTCTCTCCTTCTGTTCTGAGAATGCTGGGAGCCCCGAGAGTCAGAAGAAACCTGGGAGCTTACTCCAGGTTCGCAAGACAATGATCCACTGGGGACTAGAACCTCTCACAGGATTGGGAGCTTCCTGCCCCCAGGAGTGGGAGGAGTACTAAAATATCCCAAAGACTCTCAGGCCTCCAGTGCTGAGCAGCTGCTTTCTGGACAAGCCTAATTTGTTAGCATTAGTACTGCTGTCCACTCCCCCGCAGGCTGCCTTCCCCATGCTCGCCAGTCTGAAAAGGGATGGGTCTTTCTAATGGAATGCCTCTCCACACTGAGGGCCCAGCAGCACTCGGGCCCCAAGAGGCCTCTCTGCAGGAAGATGGAAGGACCAAGAGAACTCATCCTGCTTCTCCCTTGCTAACAGTTAGCCACAATGAAGTTTTCCCTTTTCCCAATTAAGCTTCTTCCATAACCCTTGCCTTGTAATGCTCTGGAGTTTATGATACTGTGTGGTGCGTGACAGGTAGAGGCTAGAAGGACCCACTTTGCATGACACTGCAGGGGCCGGGGATGGGTCTGAAGACACATCCTAAAAGGAATGGGTTGGCTGTGCCTCCTAGGCCTGGAATAACTGACTCTTCATTCAGATACACCAGTAAAGTGAAGAGATCAAATTTTACTTAGAGAAATTTTAAGAGGTGAAATAAAAGTTTCAAAGTAACACTTGTATTTTCCCCCCACACTATCTTTTAAAGAGAAACAAAGTTTTTGTTGTGGTAGTGGGTTTTTCTCCCTCCTTTAGCTGCAACTAACTTTTCTATGGCGCCTTGTTTCCAGAGGGCCTTCACATTTACTTCACTCAGTAATTACTATAATTCCTATTTTACAGAGGAGTAAACAAAATATAGCTCAAAAGAGTTTTAATATAGCCATTACTTTCTTAAAGTGAAATTAAATAATTTTTTAATAACTCCTGCAACAAAAAACAAAACTCTTGCAGCAAAACTGCTACTTTTGTGAGTCACTGCAGTATCTTTTAGGAATTTAAACAGATGGTCCTTACCTTTACCAGTTTTCCAGTGATCTCAGGCACATCTCCCATTTTCCGATTATCCAGCATGCGAATTTCATAAGACTGACCTATTTTTAAAAATTGTGTATCAAAAACAATCCATATAAAGAACATCACTCTGTGTAACAAAAATTCAACTCAAACATACGACTGCCCAATATTAATTTCTAAAGAAGCAAACTCAGGTTAATCTTCCTCTTCCCTGCAAATCATATCCTTTCCTTCTTCCACTCTCAAAGAAAACTGAAGAGTTCCTCAGTCAGTTTACTTTCCTCTGTGACCCTCTCACACTCATTATCTGAGATCAATTTTTCGTAACAGCTTTATTGAGATATATAACTTACGTGCCATAAAATTCACCCTTTTAAAGTGCACAATTAACTGGTTTTTAGTAAATGCAGAGTTGTGCAGCCAAAACTGCTATTAATTTTAGAGCACCTTCGTCATCAAAAAGAAAACTCATACCCGTGAGCAGTCCCTTCTCATCCACCCACCTCCAGCCCCTCACAACCACTCATCAATCTACTTTCTTTCTCTTGGGATTTGGTTGCTTTAGACAGTTGATATAAAAGGAATCACAAAACAGGTGGCCTTTTGTGACTGGCTTTTTCACTTATAATGTTTCCAAGGTTCATCCAGGTTGTAGCATGTGTCAGTCTTTCCTATTTATGGCCAAATTATTCAACTGAATGCATACACCACACTTCATTTATTCATTCAACAGGTGACAGACATCTGGGTTGTTTCCACTTGTTGGCTATTATGAATAATGATACTAGGAACATTTGTGGACAGGTTTTTGTGTAAACCAAGGTCAAATTTTAATCCTGGAGCTTTCTCCCTTGTGTCCAATGAACCCAACTCACATCTTGTCACTGCTCAATTAGGGTCCATAAAAAAAACACGAATAGAAACTCACACACCAATCTATTTAATTAGGAAAATAAGCTGCTGCCAAAAGTTAGTAATATGCTCCAAATCCACAAAAAAGATGTTTGGATTATCTGTCATTAAATAATAAAAATGACAGCATAATTTGATATGCAGAAAATTAGCAGTAATTAAAGAGTGCTTCTAGTACCATATGAAGTTGAGGCTCTTTATAATAAAACTACCAATACCTTGCCCACACTCCACTGGGCTTACAAAAATATACAAAGAGTACAGATCATAGGGTCAAAACATAAGTTACCAAAATACAACTAAATCACTCCAAGGCTGGTGAAGGAAAACAACTGCTGTATACACCACTAAGGAACAGTCAAATTCATTCAACACACTGAGAGAGATTAAACTAAAAACACCCTTATGGTAAGAGAGATTTTTTAAAAAGTTAAATCTGCAGCATACTTAACAATGGATCTGAACCTGGAAAAAGAATAAACAATAACTTCTTTAAAAACGGAAATGAATATCCAGGAGTGGTCACGAGCCCCTGCTGCCACCCTCCCAGACCCCAGGAGTGGTCGCGAGCTGCTACTGCCCCCACTGCGTGCTCTGGGGGTGTGCCTGAGCCGCTGCCAGACCAGACACCAGCCGTGGCATCTGCATACCCCGCCCCTCTTGGGGGTAATGACCAGCACACGCTGAGTAAAGAGGTAACAGGCATCCATACTAAAAACAGCCTCGTAACAAATATATTAAACACGTACAAGCTACACAGGGACACCCCCACATAAACAGCCCTCTAAGACCAAAGTAGGTAACTGTTTCTCCTAAACTCACAGAGTAAGATAAACACAAGTAAAAAGAAGCAGCAGAGGAACCACTCCCAGTTAAAAGACCAACAGAATTACCCTGAAAGAACAAACAATGAAGCACACCTCTTCAGTCTAACAGACACCGATTTCAAAAAAGAGGCAATGGAAATACTGAAGTAATTAAGAAAGGCTATTGACAGAAATGCAGATTACTGTAAAAAAAAACAGCTAGAAACTATAAAGAGGAACCAAGAAAAATCAGAAAACTCATTTGCAGAGATGAAAGCTGAGCTAAAGGCAATGAATAGCAGAAAGAATAATGCAGAAGAACAAGTGAACTGGAAGATAAAATAATGGAAACCACCCAATCAAGACAGCAGACAGAAAGCCAAATGAAAAAAAAAAAATGAAAGTAACATAAGAGACCTATTTGATAATATAAAGCATGCCAACCTCTGCATAATAGGAATTCCAGAAGAGGAAAAAGAAAAGGGGACTGAAAATGTATCTGAAGAAATTATGGCTGAAAAGTTTCCAAACCTAAAGAAGGAAACAGATATCCAGGTACAGGAAGCACAGAGGGTCCCAAACAAGATAAATCCAAAACAGACCTACACCAAGACATATTATAACAAAAATAGCAAAACTTAAAGACAGGATTTTAAAGGCAGCAAGAGTTCATTACAAGGGAACCCCCAGAAGACTATCAGCTGGTTTCTATACAGAAACGTTGCAGGCCAGAAGGGAGTGGCAAGACATTGGGTTGGCCAAAAAATTCGTTCAGGTTTCCCCGTACCATCTTATGGCAAAACCCGAACGAACTTTCTGGCCAACCCAATATATTCAGTTCTGAAAAGGAAAAATGTGTAACCTAGGATACTCTATCCAGCAAGATTATCATTTAGAATAGAAGAAGAGATAAAGAATTTCTCAGACAAGCAAAAACTAAAAGAATACTAAATACTAAACCCATCCTAAAGGAAATATTAAAAGGTCTTCCCTAAATAGAAATGAAGAATCTATAGGAAAGAGAAAATCACAACTGGAAAATAAATCACTTAAATAAGCCAGTACAGATTTTAAAAAATTTCTGTGAAAGTGATGATAACCACAATGAACAGCAAAAGGATAAACATGAAGATGTAAAAGAGGACATCAAAATTGTAAAATGGGGGCTTCCCTTGTGATGCAGTGGTTAAGAATCCGCCTGCCAATGCAGGGGGCACGGGTTCAAGCCCTGGTCTGAAAGAATCCCACATGCTGTGGAGCAGCTGGGCCTGTGCACCACAGCTGCTGAGCCTGCACTCTGGAGCCCGTGAGCCACAGCTGCTAAGCCCACGTGCCACAACTGCTGAGACCTGTGCGCCTGGAGCCTGTGCTCCGCAACAGGAGAGGCCACTGCAATGGGAAGGCTGTGCACCGTGGCAGGGAGTGACCCCTGCTTGCTGCAACTGGAGAGGGCCTGCCTGCAGCAGCAAAGATCCAACGCAGCCAAAAATAAATAAGTAAATTAATTAATTTAAAAAAAATTGTAAAATGGAGGGCAGGGAAGAAAATGTAGAATTTGTTCTCCCTAAAATGTGTTTGAGCCTATATAACTATCCGTCTAAGGCAAATAGATATAGAAAGGTGTTAACATACTTGAAAAACAGGGTTAACACAAATCAAAAACATAGAACAGATTCACAAAAACCAAAAAGAAGAGAACATAAGTATAATATCAATACAAAAGAAAAATCATCAGAACACACACACACACACACACACACACGAACAAAGAAAAAGGGACAGAGAAGAAATAAAAATCAATGGGAAAATAAGGTTTAAAATGGTAATAAACATTGGGTTGGCCAAAAAATTCCTTTGGTTTTTAAGTAAAAATTAGATACATTTTTCATTTTCACACAGAACTTTATTGAACAATGTATTCACCATTTTCTTCCACTACCCTCTGCCATTTTCCAGGAAACTTCATAATTCCATCTTTGCAGAACTTTTTATCTTTTTAGTAAAGAACTGTTCCAGATGCCTTTTATCCAGGGAATTGAAATTTTTTCCATGAAGAGAATTTTGTAAAGACCAAAATAAATGGAAATCCGAAGGTGCAATGTCTGGTGAATAGGGCAGATGAATCAGAACTTCCCAGCCAAGCTGTAACAGTTCTTGTCTGGTCATCAAAGAAACATGCGGTCTTGCGTTATCATGATGGAAGATTATGTGTTTTCTGTTGACTAATTCTGGACTCTTTTTGTCAAGTGCTGCTTTCAGTTGGTCTAATTGGGAGCAGTACTTGTTAGAATTAATCGTTTGGTTTTCTGGAAGGAGCTCATAATAGAGGACTCCCTTCAATCCCACCATATACATAATATCACCTATATGGATGAAGACCGGCCTTTGGTGCGGTTGGTGGTGGTGGTTCATTTCGCTTACCCCACGATCTCTTCCATTCCACATTATTGTACAGTATCCATTTTTCATCGCCTGTCACATTTTGTTTTAAAAACAGAATGGTTGTGTTACGTTTAAGTAGAGAATTACATGCGGAAATAGAGTAAAGAAGTTTTTTTTCGCTTAACTTACGTGGAACCCAAACATCAAAGCGATGAACATAACCAAACTGGTGCAAATGATTTTCAATGCTTGATTTGGATATTTTGCTTATGTCGACTATCTGCTGCATGGTATAACACTGATTGTTCTCAATGAATGCCTCAATTTGATCGCTATCAACCTCCACCTCTCTACCTGACTGTGGAGCAACGTCCAGCAAGAAATCTCCAGCACGAAACCTCGCAAACCACTTTTGACATGTTCAATCAGTCACAGCACCTTCTCCATACACTTCACAAATGTTTTTTTGCTTTTCAGTTGCGTTTTTACCTTTCTTGAAATGATAAACCATAATATGTTGAAAATGTTGCTTTTTTCTCCCATCTTCAATATTAAAATAGCTACACAAAAATTCACCAATTTTGATGTTTTTTTTTAAATGCATGCTGATATGATAGCTGTCACAATAGAGTCTACCAAAATTGTTTCGAATGAAGTTAAAGATAACTAAGCAATACTAAAGCCAGCTTACAGAAAAAAAGCAAATGAACTTTTGGGCCAACCCAATACATAGCTATCAATAATTACCTTAAATGTCAATGGACTAAATGTTTCGATCAAAAGACAAAGAGTGGCATACTGGATTAAAAAATAAGAGGCTACAATGTGCTGCCTACAAGAGACCCACTTTAGGGCAAAGGACACACATAGATTGAAAGTAAGGGGATGGAAAAAGATACTTCATGCAAATGGAAATGATAAAAGAGTTGAGGTCACAATACTCATAGCAGAAAAAACAGACTTTAAATAAAGGCCATAAAGAAAGATAAAAAAGGACACTATATAATGATAAAAGAATCAATACAAGAAGAGGATTTTACATATATGCACTTAATAAAGGAACACCCAAATACATAAAACAAAGACTAACCAGACGTAAAGGGAGAAACTGACAATACAACAATTTAACACCCCACTGACATCAACGAACATATCTTCTAGACAGAAAATCAATAAGCCAACAGAGATCCTAAATGATACAAGTTAGACTTGATTGATATTTTCAGGACATTACATCCGAAAAATCCAGAATACACATTCTTTTCAAGTGCACATGGAACATTCTCTAGGACTGACCACATACTAGGGCACAAAACAAGCCTCAACAAATTTAAGAGTACAGGAATTATCTTAAGCATCTTTTCTGACAACAATGGCAGGAA
This sequence comes from Physeter macrocephalus, assembly GCF_002837175.3. Classification (NCBI taxonomy): domain Eukaryota; kingdom Metazoa; phylum Chordata; class Mammalia; order Artiodactyla; family Physeteridae; genus Physeter; species Physeter macrocephalus. The sequence goes on along the minus strand of NC_041231.1, from coordinate 55,334,436 downwards.
ACTAGAAATAAACCACAGAAAAAGAAATGAAAAAAGAAAAACACGATTACATGGAGACAAAACAACATGGTACTAAAAAAAACAATAGGTCAATGATGAAATCAAAGAGGAAATTAGAAAATACCTTAAGACAAATAACAATGAAAACACAACCATACAAAATCTATGGGATGCAGCAAAAGCAGTTCTCAGAGGGAAGTTCACAGCAATACAGGCCTTCCTCAAGAAACAAGAAAAATCTCAAACAACCTATCACTTAAAAGAATTAGAAAAAGAAGAACAGACAAAACCTAAAGTCAGCAGAACGAAGGAAATAATAACTATCAGAGAGGAAATAAATTAAGAAGAAAATAAAAAACAATAGAAAAAAAATTCAATAAAACCAAGAGCCGGTTCTTTGAAAGGATAAACAAGACCGACAAACTGCTGTCCAAGCTCAACAAGAGGAGAGAGAACCCAAATAAACAAAGTAACAAATGAAAAAGGAGGCTTAACAACTGATACTGCAGAAATACAAAAAAACATAAGGGAATACTATGAATAATTACATGCCAACAAATTCGACAACCTAGAAGAAATGGAAAAGTTTCTAAAAACATACAGCCCACAAAAACTGAATCAAGAAAGAATAGATAATTTGAAAAGATAGATTACTAGAAGTGAAATAGAATCTGCAATAAAAAAAATAACTCCCTATGAACAAAGTCCAGGACCAGATGGCTTCTACCAAACATATGAAGAAGAACTCATACCTATCCTTCTCAAACTTTTCCAAAAAAACTGAAGAAGGGGGAACACTCCCAAGTGCATTCTATGAAGCCACCATCATCCTGATACCAAAACCAAAGACACCATGAAAAAAGAAAATTACAGGCCAGTATCTTTGATGAATATAGATGCAAAAATTCTCAACAAAATATTAGCAAACCGAATCCAACAACACATAAAAAGGATTATATACCATGATCAAGTTGGATTCACTCCAGAGTTACAAGGACGGTTCAACATATGAGAATGAATTAATGTGATATACCACATCAACAAAAGACAAAAGCCACATGATCATCTCAAAAGACACAGAAAAAGCATTTGACAAAATTCAACATCCATTCATGATAAAGAAAACTCTTACCAAAGTGGATATAGAGGAAACATATCCCAACATAATAAAAGCCATTTATGACAAACCCACAGCCAATATAATACTCAATGGTGAAAAGCTGAAAGCCTTCCCACTAAAATCTGGAAAAAGACAAGGATGCTCATTTTCACCACCCCTATTCAACATAGTATAAACGAATTCAGCAAAGTATCAGGATACAAGATTATCATTCAGAAATCAGTTGCATTTCTTTACACCAACAATGAAATATCAGAAAGAGAACATAAAAAATACCTTTTAAAATTGCAACCCCCCAAATAAAATACCTATGAATAAACCTGACCAAAGAGGTGAAAGACTTATACGCTAAGAACTATAAAACATTAATAAAGGAAACTGAAGATGATTCAAAGAAATGGAAAGATATCTCATGCTCCTGGATTTGAAGAATATTGTTAAAATGGCCATATTACCCAAAGCAATCTACAGATTTAATGCAATCCCCATCAAATTACCCATGACATTTTTCACAGAGCTAGAACAAGTAATCCTAAATTGATATGGAACCATAAAACATCCAGAATTGCCAAAAAGAGCAAACAGGAGGCATAACCATCCCAGACTTCAGACACTACTACACAGCTACAGTAATCAAACAGTGATGTATTGCCACAAAAGCAGACATACAGACCAAAAGAACAGAACAGCGAGCCCAGAAATATACCCACACACCTACGGTCAATTAACCTTCGACAAAGGAGGCAAGAATATAAAATGGAAAAAAGACAGGCTCTTTAGCAAGTGGTGTTGGGAAATTGGACAGCCGTATGTAAATCAATGAAGTTAGAACACACCCTCTCACCGTTCGCAAAAATAAACTCAAATGGCTTAAAGACTTAAAAGACATGACACTATAAAACTCCTAGAAGAGAACATAGGCAAAACATTCTCTGACATAAATTGTACCAATATTTCTTAGGTCAGTCTTCCAAGGCAACAGAGATAAAAATAAAAATAAATGAGACTGAATCAAACTTACAACGTTTTGCACAGCAAAGGAAACCATAAACAAAACGAAAAGACCACCTACAGAATGGGAGAAAATATCTGCCAACAATGCAACAGACAGTGTCTTAATTTCCAAAATGTATATAAATAGCTCATAAACACCAAATTTACAAACAGCCCAATCGAAAAATCAGCAGACCTACAGAGACATTTCTCCAAAGAAGAAATACAGATGGCCAGTAGGAACATGAAAAGATGCTCAACATAGCTAATTATTAGAGAAATGCAAATCAAAAGTACAATAAGGTACCACCTCACACAGGTCAGAATGACCATCATTAGAAAGTCTACAAATAACAAATGCTGCAGAGGGTGTGGAGAAAAGGGAACCGTCCTACACTGTTGGTGGGAATGTAAGCTGGTGCAGCCACTATGGTAAACAGTATGGAGACTCATCAGAAAATTAAAAATAGAATTACCATATGATCCAGCAATCCCACTCCAGGGCATATATCCAGACAAAACTATAATTCAAAAAGATAAAGGCACACCTATGTTCATAGCAGCACTATTCATAATAGCCAAGACGTGGAAACAACCTAAATGTCCACTAACAGACGAATTGATAAAGAAGATGTGGTAAATAGATAAAATACAATACTACTCAGCCATAAAAAAGAACAAAATAATGCCACTTGCAGCAACACGGATGCAACTAGAGATTATCATACTAAGTGAAGTAAGTCAGAAAGAGAAAAACAAATACCACCTGATATCACTTACATGTGGAATCTAAAATATGACACAGGGGACTTCCCTGGTGGTCCAGTGGTTAAGACTTTGCCTTCCAACGCAGGTGGTGTGGGTTCAATCCCTGGTCAGGGAGCTAGGATCCCACATGCCTCACGTCCAAAAAACCAAAACATAAAACAGAAGCAATATTGTAATAAATTTAATAAAGACTTTTTTTAAAAATAAGACCTCCGCTGGGTCTTAGTAGTGGCATGTGGGATCTTTTAGTTGGGGCATGCAAACTCTTAGCTGTAGCATGTGGGATCTAGTTCCCTGACCAGGGATCGAACCCGGGCCCCTTGCACTGGAAGCATGGAGTCTTAGCCACTGGACCACCAGGGAAGCCCCAATAAAGACTTTAAAAAATGACACAAATGAACCTATCTATGAAACAGAAACATGGACATAGAGAACAGACTTGTGGTTGCCAAGGGGCAGGGGGAGTAGGGGAGGGGTGAATTGGGAGTTTGGGATGAGCAGATACAAACTAGTATATATAGAATGGATAAACAATAAGGTCCTACTGTATAGCACAGGGAACTATATTCAATACCCTGTGATAAACCATGACGGAAAAGAATATGAAAAAGAATGTATATATATATATATATATGTGTGTAAGAATGTATATATATATATATATATGTGTGTGTGTGTGTATAACTATCACTTTACTGTACAGCAGTATTTAACACAACACTGTAAATCAACTATACTTCAAGTTAAAAAGTTAAAAAATAAAAAAAAGATTTTTAAAAAGCAAATGAATAGATATCATTGATAAATACACCATTACATATCTGAAATTACACTCAACCTCAAAAATTTAGGACACAAAAATTAACAAAATGTGCTGATTACCAGATCAACAAAAAAACGTTTAATTAATTTAAAAAATCAAGTGGGTAAAGATGGGGGAGAAATAAGCACATAAAATGTGGGGAAATGTAAACTGATAAACTCTTTCTGAAAGGTAGTCTGCCTGCACCTGTTAACAAGTTAAATACTGCATCTTTTGACTCAGGGATTCTGATTAGCAAGAGGGGGAATATATGCACCTCACATTAGTCACAGAGGGCTAATCTCCCTAGTACCAAAGGAGAAGAACTCTTACAAAATTGCTAACAAATGTCCAACAACCCCAGCAGAAAATGAGCAAATGACATGAACATGTACTTCACACAAAAGAAGGAAAGCCAACAGTTCTTAAACATATTAAAAGACATTCGAGGGCTTCCCTGGCTTCCCTGGTGGCACAGTAGTTAAGAATCCGCCAAGGCAGGGGACACGGGTTCGAGCCCTGGTCTGGGAAGATCCCACATGCCACGAAGCAACTAACCCCCTGTGCCACAACTACTGAGCCCGCACACCTAGAACCCGAGCTCTGTAACAACTGCAACTCGCCACAACTAGAGAAGGCCCGTGCGCAGCAACGAAGACCCAACGCAGCCAAAAATAAATAAATAAATAAATTTATTTTTTAAAAAAAGAAAGAAAAAGACATTCGACCTCTGGAAATTCCCTGGTGGTCCAGCAGTTAGGACGCCGTGCTTCCACTGCCAGGATGCCGGGTTATATCCCTGGTCAGGGAGCTAATAAGATCCTGCAAGAAGCGACACACGGCCAAGAAAAAAAAAAAAAAGACATTCAGACATTTGAACTCCATCAGAGACATGCAAGTTAAAGCCACATTGAAATGGCTTTTTACCTATCAGATTAGCATGAATCTCTCAGTTTGAGATGTCGTGGCTAAAGGGAAACAGTCACTCTCATCTATGGACAGTAGAGGTGGAGATGGTTTAAGAAGCAGTTGTCACTCTGGAAAGATTCTGAAGGTAGAGCTTATGTATTTTCTGGTATATTAATTGAAGTGTGAGAGAAAGAGCAGCTGAGGGTTACTCCAGATTTACTCCAGATTTTCGGATCACAAGAAGCAGATCTAAGAGAGAAAATCAAGGAGTGTGATTGCATACATTTTATCAAGTTGATTTATAAATCTGAGAATAACCCAAAGAAAAAACAGCCTGTGAGATGGGAGGTGGACCAAATGCATAAGGAGGGAGGGAGAACTTCTCTCGCCAGGATTCCCTTGTGGTACTCAAAAACTCAAAATTCTAAGGATTGAAAAAGATCAAAGGAAGAAATCTCAATGTGCCTTATCTTCTTTTGTATTATTTTTCCTCCTCAACCTTAGGATATTTCTGTGCTCAATATAAAGTTCAATCTGTTTCCACGAACAGATCTCAGGCTTGGCTGCTCCTGTATTAAAGCACTATAGATTTTTATTCTTCTGAAGTCAAAAGCAGGTTTTTAAAAAAGGCTCTGTAATACTTATTATGCTTCAAATGATTTCCCTGTTGGAAACTATATATGTCCCAGCTTTCTTCCTTCTTCAGTTTTATCCCATGTCTCTCACTATTTAGAAATCCCTCCCCACCAAGTTTTACTCAATGGCAATATCCATTGATATACTACCAGACTTTTATTGGTTCAATTTCTCCTTCTATTTGATCCCCCTCCATAATTCTCCTAATAAAACAACTTCCTGAAATGTTAGTCTAGGTTCCAAATGAAATATTAAAAAGGTCCCACTACCAACGAAGTATAAAGTTAACACAAACTGCAATACTCTAAAAGTTACTAGTCCTATTTTTAGCTTTATCTTCTGAATTTACCTGTCACGTTTGGATTTGTTTACTCCTTTCTTGGCTTAGAAAAGCAAAAGCACTGACAGAATTGAAAAATATAAGTGCTATGAGTTCATGTCCCCACTGACCTTTGAATATAGAGTGTAAGATGGACTCCAGAGCAAAACGGAGCCCAAGGTGTGACAGATCCACCTTGGTTAAGTTCAAAGCATTTATTTCTAAGGTCCTAATACAGAACTTTAATCTATAACAAGATCCAAAGCTAACCTCAAGGAAATCTACCAAAGTGTAAAATGAACTTACCAAAAAACATATTTTCTTTTTTGAAGCGTCAATCATTTAACAGTATTTTTAATCCAACAGACATGCTACTTTATTTCCTAGGACCTAAAACTTGTTTTCAAGGTAGCTAATACCGGTTAATTAACAGGGTGTTCCAAGTAGAATTTGGCCTCCATATGAACAGGTGTTTCTGATCTAATAGCACCAATAAGCTGATCTGGAATAAATCAACAGTTTAAGATCAGAAGTCTCACTCATGGGACTTCCCTGGTGGCACAGAGGTTAAGAATTCACCTGGCAATGTAAGGGACACGGGTTCGATCCCTGGTCCAGGAAGATCCCACATGCCACAGAGCAGCTAAGCCCATGAGCCACAACTACTGAGCCCACGTGCCCTAGAGCCTGCGTGCCGCAACTAATGAAGCCTGCATGCTCTAAGGCCTGCGTGCCGCAACTACTGAGCCCACGTGCTGCAATTACTGAAGCCTGTGAGCCTAGAGCCCGTGGTCCACAACAAGAAAAGCCACTGCAATGAGAAGCCCACGCACCACAATAAAGAGTAGCCCCCGCTCACCACAACTAGAAAAAGCCTGTGCACATCAACGAAGACCTGACACAGCCAAAATATAATAATAAATTAAATAGGGTTTCCCTGGTGGCGCAGTGGTTGAGAGTCCGCCTGCCGATGCAGGGGACACGGGTTCGTGCCCCAGTCCAGGAAGATCCCACATGCCGCAGAGCGGCTGGGCCCGTGAGCCATGGCCGCTGAGCCTGCGTGTCCGGAGCACAGGAGAGGCCACGACGGTGTGAGGCCCGCGTACAGCAAAAAAAATTAAATAAATAAAAATGAATAGTAAGATATTCCTATTAAAAATAAACAAAAAACAAGAAGTCGTGTCACTCATATCATGGTGGGGAAGCATCATGGATTCAGCTGGGGCTACTGGACAAGGGGCAGCCTCTTCCAGCCAGATCCCTGCCCAAAGGGACAGGCAACTGCTTACTCCCCTTTCTGTGGCTCCATATTGGGACTACAGTTTTTTTACTCCACAAAGTTAGAGGTTTAGGGACTTCCCTGGTGGTCCAGTGGTTAAGAATCTGCCTTCTAATGTAGGCGACGTGGGTTCGATCCCTGGTCAGGGAACTAAGACCCCCACATACTGTGGGGCAACTAAGCCCGTCGCTCCAGAGTCTGCGCACCACAACTAGAGAGCCCACATGCCACAACGAAAGATCCCGCATGCTGCAACTAAGACTCGACGCAGCCAAATAAATAAATATTTAATAATAATTTTTTTTTAAGTTAGAGGTTTAAGTTTTCTCATTACCTAAGAGCTGAGAAGGACAGCTGCCCAGGCATAACCAGGAAAATACAAATACAGCTTTTAAACTCTGTACTTCTATGATTCAAAACAGTACAAAAACCGACACTCTAAAGCATCAGTACTTGTTCCAATTTCTACCTCACTGATGAAGTTAAGACTACACAGAATTATTTTTCTTTATGTTACACAATGGTATTACACAATGGCAAATATTCTTTAGCAACAGCTGCTCCGGAGGCAAAAGGTGAGCAATGAGCTTGAAGGGGAGGCTACTAGGAGTGACCAAGTATGGCCTAAGAATGGCTACAGCCCCACCTATATGTCAACGCTCCTCTGAGGAAATCTGTCTATAAGAAGTGGTGGTGAGGGGATGCTCACATATTTGCCTGAATATTCAAAGTAATAAAAAGTTGAAGCATGGTCCCCAGACCAGCAGCATCGGCATCACTTGGAAACTCGTCAGAAATACAAATTCTCCAGCCCCGCTCCAGACCCACTGACTCAGAAACTCTATCAATCATGTTTGACAAGCCTTCTAGGTGATCCCAATGCATGCTATCGTTGGAGACCACTGCTCTGTGCAAAGCTACAGATATCCAGTCAGTCAATGCTGTTTCTAGCACAAAGCATTCGGGACCTTCTCCTGGGAATAACTTGTCTATGCCAAAATTAAGAACTAAGTCATTCTAAAGCTGTTTAAATTACATGATTCCTTTATAAGTAACCAAAATTCATTAAATAGTCATTTATTATTTGACAGGACTGTAAATCCTGTAACAGTCTAGGATAGCTCTCACTCCAATACACACACATGCTCCACAAATCCACTTATCCTCATATATGTTCATTACACATGTGTATACAGTCCATATATTTGAAAATACATATATGCACACATTTACACACATTTACACACACACACACACACACACACACACACACACACACACTCATGCGTGCAAGGGTTCAGGGTTCATTAGATGCCCATTTCAAGACCCAGCTTTGACTGGGCCTTCAGAGATAAGCTAGGAGGCAGTAAGTACTATATAGTATGCAGAGTGTTTCTGTCTAAAATCTTAAGAGTAAATGACAGCGACACTATGGAAACAGCTCTGATACACAACAGTAGCTATATGTAAGAACATATATATACACACTTACACACATTTACACACACACACACACACACACACACACACACACACACACTCATGCGTGCAAGGGTTCAGGGTTCATTAGATGCCCATTTCAAGACCCAGCTTTGACTGGGCCTTCAGAGATAAGCTAGGAGGCAGTAAGTACTATATAGTATGCAGAGTGTTTCTGTCTAAAATCTTAAGAGTAAATGACAGCGACACTATGGAAACAGCTCTGATACACAACAGTAGCTCATTATGCACCACTTTGGAGATCATCTACATAGTACACATTTGCCTTGGTTGATGGGTTAGTTTCCTATTGCTGCTGTAACAAATTTCCACAAACTCAGTGGCTTGAAACTATGCAAATTTATTATCACACAGTTCTAGAGTTCAGAAGTCCAGACGGGTCTAGTGGGCTAAAATGAAGCTGTCAGCAGGCTGCATTCCTTCTGGAGGCTGTAGGGGAAAATCTACTTCCTTGACTATCTAATTCTTGAAGTAGCCTACATCCATTAGTTTGTGGCAGTCTTCCTTCATCTTCAAATCTCCCTCTGACTCCTGACTCTCCTGCCTCCTTCTTTCACTTTTAAGGACCCTTGTGATTTCACTGGGCCACCTGGATAATCCAGGATAATCTCTCCATCTCAACAGCCTTAATTAAATCATACCTGCAAAGTGCCTTTTGGTATAAGGTTAAAATATTCACAGGTTTTGGGGATTAGGATACGAACATCTTCGAGGCACCATTACTCTACCTGCCACAGTTGCTAAGCAGTGCAAACATGTTCTTTCTACAGTTCAAAACTCTGCTACAGGGGGACTTCCCTAGTGGTCAATATTGTTAAGAATCCACCTTCCAATGCAGGGGACGTGGGTTTGATCCCTGGTCGGGGAACTAAGATCCCACATGCCACAGGGCAACTAAGCCTGCCCGCTCTAGAGCCCACATGCTGCAATGAAAGATCCCGTATGCCACAACTAAGACCCGATGCAGCCAAATAAATAAATATTAAAACAAACAACAAACAAACAAACTCTGCTACAGGCTTATTTAAAAGACTGTAGGGACTTCCCTGGTGGCACAGTGGTTAAGAATACACCTGCCAATGAAGGGGACATGGGTTTGAGCCCCGGTCCGGGAAGATCCCACATACCTTGGAGCAACTAAGCCCGTGCACCACAACTACTGAACCTGCGCTCTAGATCCCACAAGCCACAACTACTGAAGCCAGCGCTCCTAGAAGCCATGCTCTGCAACAGGAGAAGCCACTGCACCACAACGAAGAGTAGCCCTGCCCCGCTTGCCGCAACTAGAGAAAGCCTGCGCGCAGCAACAAAGACCCAATGCAGCCAAAATAAATTAAAAAAAAAAAAAAAAGATTGTAATCATACTTGCCAACAAACCTGGCAAAAATCCTGAGACATTACACGTGTATCTAGTCCCAGGGTTGCATTCTAACCATTTGTAAAAATTGCTCATCTATCTGCCATAGGAAACTAACACGTCAGCCAAGGTCTAACCACTTGGTTTTCCAGTACAATCAGAAACCATTAAAGCTATCTAGTTATAAATAATAGTAACAGCAGCAAAGGCTAGTGTTGTGCTTCCTATGTGCTGACCACCTTATAAGTGCATTACACATATTAACTCAATTTAATTCTCAGCTACCTTAGGTGGGGGTTATTTTATTAAGGAACTTGCCTGGACAAGCAAGTGGTGTAATGGGATCTAAACACAGGCAGCCTAGCCCCAGAGACAGCTAATGACAACCGCTCACTGCTGCCCTCTACCTCTCACCCCGCTACATGCAGAAAAACATTTAAATCACCAGTCACTGTAACGAGTTGACACATTTAAAAGGAACAAAAAGGTATGTGATTAACGTGTGTAAAGACATCCCATACGCAGCAGAGGTGCATATATCCTGGGCAGTTCTATCTCATTCTTCTACCAGGCATTACTTTAGGGATGGAAGTTCTCTCTTAAATTTCATCCTTTAGTGACAAGATCATTATATTCACCACAACTATGCTTAAGCATATAATTCAGTCATCACAGAGTAAGTTTATTGGAATAAATAAAATATTAATGATACAATATTTCTGTTATACAAAGGGTATCATTTAACAGGATTACAATATTCTTAGGTGTCTAAAAAGGGTTCTAATTCAATGGCTACTTGGGGCCAGCGAGCAGAAGAGTTTTATTGTATACTCCTTCATACCTTCTGAACTTTGAACCATGTATATAAATAATTTAGTTACACTGTTAAATTTTAAATGGTGACCATTAACTGAAAATTTAGAAAACACTGAAACTATTCTAGTAAAGAGACTCAGTGGTTAAGAAAATGAGATTTGGAATTAGAAATCTCTGGGTTTAAGTCCCTATAAAAAGTATGGTCAATCAAAAAAGATAACTGTAGGAAAAAATTACTCCCTCTAAAGCTTTAATATAAAGTGGAGATAACTGTGCTTTCACTGTCACTATTATTTCCAAGTAAAAGAGAAAAAAGTAACTGCTTAATTTCCCTCTCACTTATTATAATGAGTGGGGAAGCTTAAAAGGAATTAAAACTTGTGCTGATGAAGAACAACTTCAAGTGCCCTGTCTAACCCCTTCTTTATAAAGCTTTTGTATCCTTTTTCGATAAACAAGGCAACACTGCCATGAGTCATTTTCCCTTGGTGGAGCTGAAGAGTTCATTTGAAGATAAGCAAATTAACTCATGAGTAAATCTGAATAAAAATCTAACTCCTAAGAACAGGAAGACTAAAGAGTAAATTATGTCAATACTTAACAGTCACACTAACAAAGCTGATGCACAGATGATACTATACTAAAATGGGTCACTGAGACACATTTTACATACTTTGCAGAAACTTCCCAGGGCAATGTCACCCAGCTAAAAAATATCCATGGAATTCTACTGGAATTCCTAGATAAAAATCAATCATTTTTATTTTCCATATCTATGCCTGTATATCTTCTTTGGAGAAATGTCTATTTAGTTCTTCTGCCCATTTTTGGGTTGGGTTGTTTGTTTTTTTGTTATTGAGCTGCATGAGCTGCTTGTAAATTTTGGAGATTAATCCCGTTTCACTTGCTTCATTTGCAAATATTTTCTCCCATTCTGAGGGTTGTCTTTTCGTCTTGTTTATGGTTTCCTTTGCTGTGCAAAAGCTTTTACAAAAGCTTTTAAGTTTCATTAAGTCCCATTTGTTTATTTTTGTTTTTATTTCCATTTCTCTAGGAGTTGGGTCAAAAAGGATCTTGCTGTGATTTATGTCATAGAGTGTTCTGCTGATTCTCTTTACGCTATATATTTCAGGAAAGGCTTCTGTAAAAAAAAAATCAAAACTGTACATGCATTATTTAGAATGTTTCCTTTTGAAAAGTGAAGTCTGATCAATTTAAGATACTCTGCTGGGGGATCGGATCAAGATGGCAGAGGAGTAGGACGTGGAGCTCACCTTCTCCCACAAATACATCAAAAATACATCTACAGGGCTTCCCTGGTGGCACAGTGGTTGAGAGTCCTCCTGCCGATGCAGGGAACACAGGTTCATGCCCTGGTCTGGGAGGATCCCACATGCCGCGGAGCAGCTGGGCCCGCGAGCCATGGCTGCTGAGCCTGTGCGTCCAGAGCCTGTGCTCCGCTACAGGAGAGGCCACAACAGTGAGAGGCCTGCGTACCCCCCCCCCCCAAAAAAAAAAAAAAAGATGCAGACCTACTAGAGAATGGACTTGAGGATACGGGGAGGGGGAAGGGTAAGCTAGGACAAAGTGAGAGAGTGGCATGGACATATATACACTACCAAACGTAAAACAGATAGGTAGTAGGAAGCAGCCACATAGCACAGGGAGATCAGGACGGTGCTTTGTGACCACCTAGAGGGGTGGGATAGGGACGGTGGGAGGGAGGGAGATACAAGAGGGAAGAGATATGGGGACATATGTATAACTGATTCACTTTGTTATAAAGCAGAAACTGACACACCATTGTAAAGCAATTATACTCTAATAAAGATGTTAAGAAAAAATACATCTACATGTGGAATGCTTCTCACAGAACATCTACTGGATGCTGGCAGAAGAACTCAGACTTCCAAAAGGGCAAGAAAATCTCCACATAACTGGCTAGGGCCAAAAAAAAAAAAAAGAAAAGAAAAGAAACAGAAAGAGAGAGAGAAATGAATTGGGACAGGACCTATGCCCCTGGGAGGGAGCTGTGAAAGAAGAAAGGTTCCTGCACCCTGGGAAGTCCCCTCACTGCCTGGGAGATCAGCTGGGACAGAGGGGGAGGTTCAGAGCCTTGTAGGGGAGCACAGCAACTGGTTTGTGCAGGGCAAAGTGGAGAGAGACCTGCACAGATGGTTGGTGCCACAGAGCAGCACTCCCCAGCCTGAGACACTCATCCGCTGGGTCGGGTGGGGGCTGGGTGCTGAGGCCCAGGGTTTGGAGGTCAGACCCGGGGGAGAGGACTTGGGTTGGCTGTGTGGAGATGGCCTTAGTGGGCTAGGGTGTGGTGAGCCACAACTGAGGGAGTCCAGGAAGAAGCCTGGGCCTGCCAGAGAGGCAAGGCACCATTGTGGGGGGCCATGCAAGGAGAGGGGTGGGCCGCCACAGAAGCTTCTTTCTCCGTGCCCGCTCTCAGGCAGCAGGGCACCACCTACAAGAGCTCCGGGGGCAGGCGCAAGATGCCACTGCCATCTCGGAATCCAGAGGTGGACACGGATCACTGCTGCCGCAGAGCGTCCTGCGACTGAGCACCAAACGCTGTCCATGCCTACCCAGGAGCATGTGCAACCTGCCACTGCTGCTGAGGGTCCCGCAACCGGGAGCCAACTGCTAGCCCCACCTTCCTGGGAGTGTGTGCAGGTTGCACATCTGCACACCCCCATCAAGGGGATAACGGCCAGCACACGTAGGGGAAAGAGATGGCAAGCATCCAAACCAAAAACAGCCCTCATGCCAAAAAAAATATTAAGCCCACACAAGCTACACACGGATGCTCCCACATATAAATAGTCCTCCAAGACTAGAGTAGATAATCGTTTTTCCTGAACTCAGAGTTCAGAGAAACACAAGTAAAATGAAGAAGCAGAGGAACCACTCCCAGTTAAAAGACCAAGAGAATTCCCCTGAAAGAACAAACAATGAAACAGACCTCTTCAGTCTAACAGACACCAAGTTCAAAAAGGAGGTGATGAAAATACTGAAGAAATTAAGAAAGGCTATTGACAGAAATGCACATTACTGTAAAAAGCAACTACAGACTATAAGGAGGAACCAAGGAAAATTAGAAAATTCATTTGCTGAGACAAAAGCTGAGCTAAAGGCAATGAATAGCAGAATGAATGATGCAGGAGAAAGAATAAGCAATTTGGAAGATAGAATAATGGAAATTACGCAAGCAAAACAGCAGTCAGCCAAATGAAAAAAAAAGGAAAGCAATATAAGAGACCTGTGGGATAAATAAAGCATGCCAACCTATGCATAATAGGGATTCCAGAAAGAGAAGAAAAAGAAAAGGGGATTGAAAATGTATTTGAAGAAATTATGGCTGAAAACTTCCCAAACCTAAAGAAGGAAACAGATATCCAGATATAGGAAGCATGGAGGGTCCCAAACAAGATGAACCCCAACAGACCTACATCAAGACATATTATAATAAAAATGGCAAAGTTAAAGATAAAAAGAGGATTCTAAAGGCAGCAAGAGAAAAACTTAATTACAAGGGAACCCCCATAAAGCTATCAGCTGATTTCTCTACAGAAACACTGTAGGCCAGAGGGAGTGGCAAAATATATTCAAAGTCTTGAAAGGGAAAAATCTGCAACCTAGTATACTCTACCCAGCAATATTATCATTCAGAATAGAAAGAGAAATCAGAATGTCTCAGATAAGCAATGCTAAACCTATCCTAAAAGAAATATTGAAAGGCCTTCTCTAAATAGAAAAGAAACCAGAAGATATAAGAAAGAAGAAATCACAACTGGAAACTAAATTACTTAAATTAGCCAGTATCAAAAAGAAAACCTATTTGTGAAAGTGATGATAAACTCACAGAACAGCAGGAGGATAAACATAAAGATGTAAAAAAGTACTGCATCAAAATCATAAAATGTGGGGCAGGAGAGTAAGAAAATACAGATTCCTTTTTTTTTTTTAATGGAATGCATTTGAGCCTATATGACTAACAGCCTAAAGCAAGCAGATATAGGAAGGGGTTAACATACTTGAAAACCAGGGTAACCACAATTCAAAACCATACAAAAGATTCACAGAAACCAAAAAGAAGAGAACACAAGCATATAATAAAAGGAAATCATCAAATCACAAAAAGAAAAACAAAAACAAAAAGAAAGGAACAAAGAAGAAACAAAAGAATCAACTGGAAAACCAAGTTTAAAATGGCAATAAATACATATGCCAATGGACTGAATGCTCCAATCAAAAGACAGAGTGGCACACTGGATAAAAAAACAAGAGCCTAGGGAATTCCCTGGTGGTCCAGTGGTTAGGACACTGTGCTCTCACTGCCAAGGGCTCAGGTTCAGTCCCTGATGGGAGCTAAGATACCACAAGCTGCATATCACAGCCAAAAAAAACCCCAAACAAAACAGGAGCCTACAATATGCTGCCTACAAGAGACCCACCTTAGGACAAAAGACACACACAGATTGAAAGTGAGGGGATGGAAAAAGATATTTCATGCAAACAGAATTGACAAGAAAGGGAGTAGCAATACTCATATCAGACAAAATAGACTTTTAAACAAAGGCTATAAAGAAAAATAAAGAAGGATACTATATAATGACAAGAGGATCAATACAAGAGGGTTTTACCCTCGGCAACATATACATACCTAATATAAGAACACCCCAAAACATAAATACTAATGGACATAAGGGAGAAAGTGATGGGAATACAGTAATAGTAGGAGATTTTAACACCCCACTGACATCAATGGACAGACAATCCAGACAGAAAATCAGTAAGGAAACAGAGGTCCTAAATGACACAACAGAACAGTTGGACTGAATTGACATTTTCAGGACTTTACATCCAAAAAAACCCAGAACACAGTCTTTTCAAGGGCACATGGAACATTCTCTAGGACTGACCACATACTGGGGCACAAAACAAGCCCCGACAAATTTAAGAGTATAGAAATTATTTCAAGCATCTTTTCTGACCACAAAGGCATGGAACTAGAAATCAACGACAGGAAAAGAAATGAGAAAGAAAAGATTAAATGGAGACTAAACAACATGCTACTAAAAAAAACAATGGGTCAACGAGGAAATTTAAAAAATACCTTGAGACAAACAACAATGAAAACACAACCATATAAAATCTATGGGATGCAGCAAAAGCAGTTCTTAGAGGGACGTTCACAGCAATACAGGCCTTCCTCAAGAAACAAGAAAAATCTCAAATAAACAACCTAACCTACCACCTAAAAGAATTAGAAAAAGAAGAACAAACAAAACCTGAAGTCAGCAGAAGGAAGCAAATAATCAAGATCAGTGAGGAAATAAATTAAACAGAGACTAAAAAAAGAAAAGAAAAAAAAATCACTAAAACCAAAAGATGGTTCCTTGAAAGGGTAAACAAAATTGACAAACCTTTGGCCAGGCTCAACAAGAAGAAAAGAGAACCCAAATAAACAAAATAACAAATGAAAAAGGAGAAATCTCAACTGATACCGCAGAAATACAAAAAAAATAAGAGAATACTATGAACAATTATATGCCAAAAAATCTGACAACCTAGAAGAAATGGACAACTTTCTACAAACATACGGCCCATGAAAACTGAATCAAGAAGAAACAGACAGGGCTTCCCTGGTGGTGCAGTGGTTGAGAGTCTGCCTGCCGATGCAGGGAACACGGGTTCGTGCCCCGGTCTGGGAAGATCCCACGTGCCGTGGAGCGGCTGGGCCCGTGAGCCATGGCCGCTGAGCCTGCGCGTCCGGAGCCTATGCTCCGCAGCGGGAGAGGCCACAGCAATGAGAGGCCCGCGTACCACAAAAAAAAAAAAAAAAAAAAAGAGGAAACAGATAATGTGAACACACTGATCACTGGAAGTGAAATAGAAACTGTAATAAAAAAAACTTCCTACAAACAAAAGTCCAGGACCAGTTGGCTTCACAGGTGAATTCTACCAAACATACAAAAAAGAACTTATACTGATTCTTCTCAAACTCTCCCAAAGACTGAAGAGGAGGGAACACTCCCAAAGACATTCTATGAAGCCACCATCACTCTGATACCAAAACCAGACAAAGATACCACCAAAAAGAAAATTACAGGCCAATATCTTTGATGAATATAGATGCAGAAATTCTCAACAAAACATTAGCAAACCGAATCCAACAACACATAAAAAAGATCATACACCACAATGAAGTGGGATTCATCCCAAGTGAACAAGAATGGTCCAACATATGCAAATGAAACAGTGTAATACAGCACACTAACAAAAGAAAAGTCAAAAACCACGTGATCATCTCAAAAGATGCCGAAAGAGCATTTGACAAAATTCAACATTCATTCATGATAAAAACTCTTACCAAAGTGGGTATAGAATGAACATATCTCAACACAATAAAAGCCATTTATGACAAACCCACAGCCAATACAATACTCAATGGTGAGAAGCTGTAAGCCTTCCTGCGAAAATCTGCAACAAGACAAGGATACCCCAGGACTTGCCTGGCTGTCCACTGGTTAAGACTCTGCGCTTCCAATGCAGGGGGCATGGGTTCGATCACTGGTTGTGGAACAAAGATCCCACATACCACACAGCATGGCCAAAAAAATAAAAAAAATTTTAAAATAAAAAAAAAAAACACACAAGGATACCCACTCTCACCACTTCTATTCAACATAGTATTGGAAGTCCTAGCCATAGGATTCAGACAAGAAAACGAAATAAAAGGTATCCAAACTGGAAGGGAAGAGGTAAAATTGTCACCATATGCAGATGTCATGATACTACGCAGAGAACCCTAAGGACTCCACACAAAAACTACCAGATCTAATAAATGAATCCAGCAAAGTAGCTGGATACAAGAGTAACATTCAGAAATTGGTTACATTTCTTTACACTAACAATGAAATACCAGAAAGGAATGTAAAAAAACAGTACCTTTTAAAATTGCACCAAAAAACAAAAAAAACAAAAAAAAACCTAGGAATAAATTTGACCAAGGAGGTGAAAGATTTATACACTGAGAACTATAAAACAGTAATAAAGGAAATTATATCCCATGTTCTTGGATTGGAAGAATTAATATTGTTAAAATGACCATACTACTCAAAGCAATCTACAGACTTAATGCAATCTCTATCAAATTACCCATGACATTTTTCACAGAACTAGAACAAATAATCCAAAAATTTGTATGGAACCATAAAAGACCCAGAATTGCCAAAGCAATCCTGAGGAGAAAAAAAAAAAAAAGCAGGAGGCATAACTCTCCCAGACTTCAGAATACTACAAAGCTACAGTAATCAAAACAATGTGGAGGAGCTTCCCTGGTGGCACAGTGGTTGAGAGTCTTCCTGCCAATGCAGGGGACATGGGTTTGAGCCCTGGTGTGGGAAGATCCCACATGCCGCGGAGCAACTAGGCCCGTGAGCCACAACTGCTGAGCCTGCGCGTCTGGAGCTTGTGCTCCGCAAGAAGAGAGGCTGCGACAGTGAGAGGCCCACGCACTGCGATGAAGAGTGGCCCCTGCTCGCTGCAACTAGAGAAAGCCCTCGCACAGAAATGAAGACCCAACACAGCCAAAAATAAATAAATAAATAAATAAATAAATAAATAAAAATTTAAAAAAGAAATCCTGAATGCTAAAAAATAACTTTAAAAAAAAATGTGGAATTGGTACAAAAACAGACATATGGATCAATGGAACAGAACAGAGAGCCCAGAAATAAATCCACACACCTATGGCCAATTAATCTTTGACAAAGGAGGCAAGAATATAAAATGGGAAAAAGACAGTCTCTTCAGCAAGTGGTGCTGGGCAAGTTGGATAGCTGCATGTAAATCAATGAAGTTAGAAAACACCCTCACACCATGCACAAAAATAAACTCAAAATGGTTTAATGACTTAAACATATGACACCTCAAAACTCCTAGAAGAGAGCATACGCAAAACATTCTCTGACATAAATTGTACCAATGTTTTCTTAGGTCAGTCTCCCAAGGCAATAGAAATAAAAACAAAAATTAAAAAAATGGGATCAAATCAAGCTTACAAGACTTTGCATAGTAAAGGAAACTATTAAAAAAAAACAAAAACAAAACCACAATCTATGGAACAGGAGAAAATATTTGCAAATGATGTGATGTCACAAGGGCTGAATATCCAAAATACACAAACAGCTCATACAACTCTACAACAAAAAAACAAACAACCCAATCGAAAAATGGGCATAAGACCTTAATAGACATTTCTCCAAAGAAGACATACAGATGACCAGTAGGCACATGAAAAGATGCTCAATGTCACTAATTATTAGAGAAATGCAAATCAAAACTACCATCAGGTGTCACCTCACACAGGTCAGAATGGCCATCATTAAAAAGTCTACAAACAACACATGCTGGAGAGGGTGTGAAGAAAAGGAAACCCTCCTACACTCTTGGTGGGAATGTAAGCTGGTGCAGCCACTATGGAAAACAGTATGGAGGTTCATCAGAAAACTAAAAATAGAATTACCATACGATCCAGCAATCCCACTCCAGGGCATATATCCAGACAAAACTATAATTCAAAAAGATAAGGCACTCCTATGTTCATAGCAGCACTATTCATAATAGCCAAGACATGGAAACAACCTAAATGCCCACCAACAGATGAATGGATAAAGAAGACGTGGTAAATATATAAAATGGAACACTACTCAGCCATAAAAAAGAACAAAATAATGCCATTGGCAGCTACATGGATGCAACTAGAGATTATCATACTAAGTGAAGTACGTCAGAAAGAGAAAGACAAATATATCACTTATATGTGGAATCTAAAATATGGCACAAATGAACTTATCTACAAAACAGAAACAGACTCACAGACACAGAGATCAGATTTGTCGTTGCCAAGGGGGGAGAGGGGGAGGGAGAGGGATGGACTTGGAGTCTGGGGTTGGTAGATGCAAACTATTACATTTAGAATGGATAAACAAGAAGGTCCTACTGTACAGCACAGAGAACTATAACCAATCTCTTGGGATAAATCATAATGGAAAGGAGTATAATAAAAGAATGTATATATGTGTATAACTGAGTCACTTTGCTGTACAGCAGAGACTGGCACAATATTGTAAATCAACTATACTTCAATTAAAAAAAAAAAAAGACACTTTGCTAAGTCCGGACCTTTGTGAACTTATCAGTTTAAAAGAGGTGGGGTGAAAGACACTCAAGCAACATCTCAATCAGATTCAAACTTAGCCTGAATCTAGGAAAAGCTATGGATCCTCTCTTTAGAAAAATATACATTCATTAAAAATTTGAAAATGATTTAGGGGATTCACAAAAAATCTTGGGTTCACAACCTTTTGCCAAAATATAATGCTAGGAGATAAATGCTAGGAGAGAAACCTGTGAAAGAACCGTCTGATATTCATGTAAGTTTAAAGTATTATAATTTCTTTTAAAAAAGTGTATAAAAGTAGAATTTCTTTACGGTTACTCAAATGCATTTTTAATGATTATTCAAATATATGTTTTCAAAAATGCAGCTCTTGCATATGCAGTTCACTTTTCCACTTTTTTTTCCTTAAAAGGCTGAGAGAAATTAAGAGGTAAATTAACACAATTCTACAACCAAGAACATACTCATCATTAATACTACAGGGAACATAGTCACATGCCAGAAAATCACTTGCACTTATTATACTGATCACCATGAACATGGGGTGTCAGCTGGGAGGGGGATACAGGGAGCCTGCCAGGGTACTGGAAATACTGGACATAGGTAGTATTTTCAAGGGAATGATCTGTGTAAAAACTCATTGAGCTGTACACTTAAGACTTGTGGGGAATTCCCTGGTGGTCCAGAGGTTAGGGGTCCATGCTTCCACTGCAGATTCCTGGTTGCGGAACTAAGATTCCACATGCCGGGCAGTGTGGGGAAAAAAAAAAAAAAAAAAAAAAGACTTGTGCACACTACTGTAGATATTCAGTAACTATTTTTTTAAATTTAAGCTTGACCAAACTGACATTGAGCAAGTCTATCAACTGCTCTAAGCTTCCATTTTTAAAATCTATAATGGATCAACAACACTTCTCCTCAGGTTATTGTGGGAAGTGAGACAACATACGTATAGTATTTAGTACACTGCTTCATATGCAGCCAGCACTCTGTGAATGTAGGTCTAATACATTATCACTATAGATGGTGGACTGCAATTTTTGTCAATGTGAGATGTCTTTATCCAGTTTAACAATAACAGTGATAAGTTATGGATATTCCCCCAGGCCAACAGACATATCCAATGTTCTTTAAATAGAGGGGTGTATGTGCACGTACTCGTTCATCCCATGGTATACATGTAACTTATTCAACTATTCCCTAAGTAAGAGAAATTCTGGTTATTTCCTTGTATTGTCATTAGAAATAAAGCTACACTGAATACTGTAGCCGTGCCTCTACACTGTTTCTTCTGATATTTTTATAGCTAAAACAGATTACCATAGAGACTCTTAAGTTTCATATTTGAAAGAACCTTAAGTCTCAAATTGAATGCCTACCCAAACAAATCCTAAAATAATATTAACACCAAAATTAGAATGTTGCCATAGGCTACAGATTAGAATTACCTGAAGTAAAACCTCATAAATTCTAAATTAATATGTTAAACGAAAAGTTAGAAGCTATTCTTCCACATTTCGGAATAATCACTAGTAAGTAGTCTAAAATCTATAGTTCCTTCCAAAAGTTTAAGGAATTAAAGAGTCTATTTAATGACAGAAAAATAATCAGAATATACTCTTAAGTGAATAGATGTTAGTTCCCATTTTGTTGAAATAAAATAGATATACAGACAAAGAAACACACCTAGGATGTTAACTGGTTCTCCTGAGGGGGATGTAACTGAAGTCCATTTTCAGCTTTATTCCTTGACATATTCTCCAATTTTTCTATGAAGTATGTACTATTTTTATAAGAATAAAAACGTTCAATTCTTTTTAAAAATAAGAGTCCAACATGCTTTCAGTATAGGTCTCCAACAAATGAATTCCTGCATAACTAAGTACTTTTGTTTACATTGGTAAGTCACATTGGCCAGTGCCCAAACTGCTGAGAGCACCTCAAAAAAAATCCTTTACTCTTTCCAACTGTATATCCTACCCTCACACCTCTATTTTCCGTTCTGTCCACTCTCACTTTCATACCACCGTAACATAGTATTCTCATTAAGTGTAGACAAGATTTGACGCAGTTTACTTTAGCCACAGACTCCACCTTGCTGCAGTCTATTATCAGCACAAACCTGCTTCGTTCCTGAGACCAAGTCCCTTGCTAGCTGGACTTCTGATTCATTCTCAAGTTCCACACTGAAACCATGTTCCTAAAAATAACTGACATCCTTTATTACCTGCTCCTCCTTTGGATTTTGTCTAAAGAAATCCTGTAATAAATCTTGTTCCATAGACCGTCTTTGTGCAAATAAGTTTCCACAAACGATTGCTTTGTTGGCTCACACTAAAATTCCTACAATTTTACAATTAAAGTTGTAAAAATTGAGAAAAAGAATCTAATTTTCAATTATTACCATTAATCTAGGCTGCAATGCCAAAACACTATTTCAGATTTTTGTGAACTCTTAAAGTGTGACGCAGCCATACCAACCTTGGTTCAAGTACGTGAGCGTTTCATCATGCAGCTTCACAGCTGGTGACGTTGCTGCACACATCACATACTGGAAGGGCGGGTGTTTGGTTTCGTCATCCAATGGAAGGCTGGAATCTTCCTGCTTGAAAATTGGCAATGCCAAGACATCGCTGAAAAGCAAAAAAAATCAACACTGAACTTATTCTGGGTTTAAAACATTTAAAAACATATAAAAATATTTAGGGGTAGTTTCTTTTAAAATTTAAGATCAGATATGATATGTAGAATAAAAAAACTATTGATGCTAATCTGGCTCCCCCAAAAGATAGTTTTAATAAACCATACTTCTAGTGTGAGTTGGGGGGGTGGTGGTACCTATGATTAGGCAGAGCATTAAAATAAGAAATATTTAAATTAAAATAAGAAATATTTAATAGGTAAGTCCAAACTACTGATAAAGAGATCAGGCTAATAATACATGTGGTACAAAAAAAAAAAGTTATGTGAAAAAAATTAGTTAAAAACTTTAAACTCATTTCTATTAATAAATAAATAAAAGCAGAGTACATAGCCACCTGTTGTGAAAGGTAGTTCACACTGGCACCATGAAATCACAAAGAAGCATCTGATTAAATGGTATTTTACAAAAAGTTCCCTGCTGGTCCTAGCTAAACGCTGAGAGCATAAAGCTGCTTCATACTTAGTCTAAAACAATGGCTTCTTCTGAGAAGCAAACAGTAGCAGTAGAAACAGCTGCTATTTTTCTCCCCAAGAATAACTTGGGTCATTGATCGGGAGGGGGATGGGGGGGGTCTTCTGGGATACTGTCTATATTCTGTTAACTTTGGTGGTTAAACACACATGGATGTGTTTGGTTTGCCTTTTTTTAAAAAAAAGCGGCTGAGGTATAATTTACATACCACAAAATTCACCCTTTTAAAGTGTATAATTCAGTGTTTTTTAATATATTCACAGAGTTGTACAGTCTTCACCACTATCTAATTCCAGAATATTTTCAGCACCTCAGAAAGAAATCTCATACCCTTAGCAGTCACTCCCTATCCCCCAACCCTGGAAACCACTGATTTGCTTTGTCTCTATGGATTTGCCTATTCTGGATATTTAATGCAAAAAGAGTCATGTGGCCTTTTGTGACTTGCTTCTTTTAGTATGTTTTCAAGTCCATTCATGTTGTAGCATGTATCAGGACTTCATTCCTTTTTAAGGCCGAATGATATTCCATTGTATGAATATACCACATTCTGTTTATCCATCATTAGATGATGGACCTTTGGCTTGTTGCCATTTTTTTGATTATGAATAATGATGCTATGAACACTTGCATGTATTTTTGTGTAGACATGTTTAATTCCCTTGGATATATACCTAGAAGTATAATTGTTGGGTCATATGGTAACTCTTTACCTTTTTGAGAAACTGCCAAACTGTTTTACAAAGTGACTGTGCCATTTTATATTCCCACCATTAACATATGAAGGGTGGCTATTTCTTTTTTTGAGATAATTCACTGAGCTGTACATTTATATCTCGATGGTTTTTCTATGTCCATTCCTCAATAAAAGGTAAAACGCAAAATATCCAAGTGATTAACTACTATAACAACAAGAACAGCAAAGGCTTGTCTGAATTGTTTATTTCTTCTTACAAACTGTTAACTGACTCAGATATCTGGCTACCCCATTTTAATTAAATTCAATTTAAAAGCAAAATGTGGAAATAAATGAAATGAAAAGGAAACCCTGCATTCCCTCCTCCCACATACATTTCTATTAAAGCACCAGACTGATTAGTCAGGGACTGAATTACCCACTAATTCTCCTTCTCCTTTATTTATACCTAGGAACTGTCAAAACACTCCTAAGTCAAAAGTATAACTGAGGAACACATAGTCAGGAATGGTCTCCAGGACAGGGATAAAATCCTTGGAGCAGATATAAAAACTTTTCAGGAAACTTACAAATGGTACTTTAAGACTCAGAGCAGCTCTCTTTATTAAAAACAACCATAGCAGTCCAAGTGGCTCCATGGTAGATGAAAATACATACATATTCTATGTCATATATATGTAAGCGTTTCAAGTTCTCTTGGTGAGAGAATTCCCTGGCGGTCCAGTGGTTAGGACTCCATGCTCTCACTGCTGAGGGCCTGGGTTCAATCCCTGTTTGGGGAACTAAAAGCCCACAAGTGACATGGTGCAGCCAAAAAAAAAAAAAAAAAAAGTTCTCTTGGTGAGAAAGAAATAAAAAATGAGATGAGAGCTATAACTCAGATGCATTTAGTTAATTATACTAAAAAGTAACATGGAGAATAATTTTAAGATCTTAACACTAACTGCTTGGGTTGATCATTACATACAGGTCATCAAAATAAGACATCAGACTGCATAAGAATGGCTATTTGTAAGTAAACTGTTACACATAGTAAATAAAATTTTATTTGCTTCAGATCCCAGAAGGCAACCACCATTTTATTCACTTGGTTATAGGCTACTATGCTCATGGTAGGTGCTAAAAGACTCTTGAATAAACTTAACATATAAACACATAGAGATCATTTGTTAATGAAATCCCAATTAATTTTTGACTTAATTAGAAAGAAAATGCATTCCAACCAACAGAGCAGCCAGGGAAAGCCTCTTCAAACAGAATTCAGATCATTTCATTCCTTTGAACTCTCCCCATCAGCTCACTTTCGAAACCAGGGTCCCTACAAGGTCCGACAAGGCCTTACTCAATCTGCTCTTCTTTCCTTTTCACCTACCCACCCTCCCTCCGTCTCTCTGCCTCAGCCAGCCTCCTTCCCTGCCTTTTCCAGGGCCTCTGCATTGGCCCCTCTTCTGCTGATGTCCTATTGGCTCATTTCATTCAAATGTCACCTTCCCAGTGACAACTGTTATCTTCCCATCTGTACTCCCAGTTTCCCCTTTCCTGCTCTATTTATCCACAAAGCTTTCATTTTCCAACAGTATACGAGACTTAAATGTGTATCCTCCATAAGTATATAACCATCCCCCAAATTCGTTTCTCTTCACTGACTAAATCCAGCATCTAGCACAAAGGAGCTCAAATACCTGTTAAATTGATGAATGAATTGTAGCACTAATAATCAGTTATTACTAAAATGAAAAACTTGGTCTCCAGATAATTTAAGGTCATAATTTCTACCAGGCTGAACCATAAGAAATTTCTGGTATTCACCTGATTTTGTCATCTCATATCCCAGACAGGTAGGCCGTCCAGGGACCTGACAAGAAGATGAAAAGACTCAAGGCTTTGAATTATTCCAAGTAATTCTGAAATGCCAGTATCCAAAAATAACCAGTCACACAAAGACAAACACGACTTTAGGAGCAAGAACCAAGAGAAGACTCTGTCTGTTGGTATTCAGTTCTTTTCTGCCTTTGTTGCAGAGGGTTAGAGGCCTGAAAACTACATATACAAGACTTCTTGCCAGCTGGAATCTTCCTAGGTTGCTCCAAAGGGAAGAAGCACTGGTGGGAAATTAAAAGGGAGTGGGAAAGAGCAGAAGCAGGCAGCCATAGCTGCAGGAGAGCTCAGGGCATCAGCAGCCATGCCTCCGGCAGCCAGCTCTCCTCCCTGAGCCCTTCTAGCACCGTTGCAATCAAATACTTCACTAAATCCTTCTCTGCTGGAAACAACTCAGTGTTTTTTCTTTTCCTGATTGGACATAGACCAATACCCACCAAAGACTTCAAGATGTCAGAATTACTGAACCTGTATGATAAAATTAAGCTTACTCTGTTGAAAGAAATAAAAGATAAGCCTGAAAAAATCTGCAAGGAACAGGAAATTTCAAGGGACAGCAAACCTGTAAAGGAACAAATAGAATTTTGAGAACCGGAAGATAAAATTGCTAAAATTAAGAACTCACATTTAATAACAGCTCACACAGAAATGAAGATATATAAGGAATCTGGAATATAGGTAAAAGAAGTTATCCAGAAGGCAGCATGGAGAGCAAAATGATAGAAAATGCAGAAGAGATGTTAAGAAAGAAAAGACAAAGTGAGAAGATTTTACATTGAAGTCTCAGAAGAGAAAAGAGTGGGGTAGAGGCAATATTTGAGATAAAGGCTAAGCAAATTCCAGAATTGATGAAATACACTAATTCACTGATTCAAGAACCCCACATAACCAAAGCAACATAAATAATTTTAAAAACCACACCTAAATACACCAAGAAAAATGTATAAGCCAGTACAGTCATGTGGAAGTTCAATTTTCTCAGTAAAGTACCAAGTATGGAAATCAACTGAAAGTAGGCCCTAGGAGGAAGAGTTGTGGGTCTGAGATGGAGCCACCCCATCCTTACGGAGAGCTGGAAAGGAACTGGACTGGAGAGGGCCTGGACAAGGGCACTGAGGTAAGACCACTGAGCAGCAAAAGGATGCACCTGAGAGCTGAGGTCATGCACTTCCAGTGAGGCCCAATCAGTGCTTCCCTAGAGCCACATTCAGCTACCTAAGTAAAGAGGTGAACAATCAGATTTAATCAGGGTTACAGTTTTATTAAAACAAAAAATAGGAGAGGGGAATAAAGCAAGAGGGGGCAAGGGAGACACGGGTATATGCAAAAAGTAATTACAATGATTGACCAGGGAAACTTAAACTGGCTGGGGAAGAAAACAGGAGTTCAAGAGGGTAAGGAGCAGTGAACTGAGAGCAGCATCAGTGATTGTAGATCTTAATGGGTTCAGTGAAGGCAGGAGGAGGGTAATGAGGGAGCGAGTGAAGGGCGGGGGCAGCAGGTGAACTCTGAATTTGAGATTACAGGTCGGCTGCATGACTGGTAATGCCAAGTTCTAACCTATGACCATAGGATTGAGTAGCTGAGATCATGTCATTGTAAGAAAGATAATCAAGGAACAGAAGTGTCAGGCTACTGGAAGTCCCATTTAAATATCTTTTGAAATCACCAAGAATTAAGACAGCAGGAGTGGGGCTTCCTTGGTAGTGCAGTAGTTGGGAATCCACCTGCCAATGCAGGGGACAGGGGTTCAAGCCCTGGTCCGGGAAGATCCCACATGCCGCGGAGCAACTAAGCCTGTGCGCCACAACTACTGAGCCTGCACTCTAGAGCCCGCGAGCCACAGCTACTGAGCCCGTGAGCCACAACTACTGAAGCCCGCGGGCCTAGAGCCCATGCTCCGCAACAAGAGGAGCCACTGCAATGAGAGGCCCGCACACTGCAACGAAGAGTAGCACCCCCGCTCGCCGCAACTAGAGAAAACCCATGCACAGCAACAAAGATCCAGTGCAACTAAAAATAAATAAATTTTTAAAAAATCTGGAACTTCTCCTACTCCTGACAAACAAGAATCAAGTGCATAAAAGGACTGGTCCAGTGTGCCCCCAAAAATGAGATATATGTCTAGGAGAGACTGATCAAAAAGAGAAGGCACTAATCAGTATGAGTAAAAAAGATATAACTAACGATATAAAAACTAATAAGATGAGAATATTATTAACAACTTTATGCCAACATATTTGAAAATATGGATAAGATGAACAACTCCCTAGGAAAAAAACACCAAAGCTTTCTTCAAGATCCCTGGTCCGGGAGGATCACACATGCTGTGGAGCAACTAAGCCCGTGTGCCACAACTACTGAGCCTGCGCTCTAGAGCCTGCGTGCCACAACTACGGAAGCATGTGCGCCTAGAGCCCATGCTATATAACAAGAGGAGCCACTGCAATGAGAAGCCCGTGCACTGCAACGAAGAGTAGCCCCCACTCGTCACAACTAGAGAAAGCCCGTGCGCAGCAATGAAGACCCGACACAGCCAAGAAAAAAAAAAAACCTTGGGAGAGAGACTTACAGATAAATATATAGCCATAAATGCATCTATTAGAAAACACACACCAAAAACCAAGGACAAAGTACCTAACTAAAGAAGGTGGAAAATAACAAGCGTAATCAAGACAAGAAGGAAGACCACAAAAATAAAAGAGAAAATGCAATAGAGAAAAACAAAACCAAAATTTGATTTCTTACAAAATACTAGATATAGACAAACCTCTGAAATAGGTCACAGAAGAAGGAAGACACAAGCAATACACGGAGTGAAAGAAAGGGAGTAATCACAAACATCATGGAGATCAGTTAAAAAAAAAATCTGGAAAAAAAATTCCCACAGCTGGGTAAGATAGATAAATTGTGTATTTCCTATGCCCATTAAATAAATTACACAGGCAGTCAAACATCTACTCATGCAAAAAAAAAAAAAAACCCATTAAAATCACCAAATGCTGTATTCCAGGTGAGCTTTACAAAACCTTGAAGAAACACTTAAGTCCCACCTCACACAAAAATGTTTAGCTCATAAAGAGAAAGCTCTCCTGCTCACTTGAAGCTGATACAGCCTTAATGTTTTTTTTAAAAGGACAGGAAAAAAAAAAAAAAGAAAAAAAAGAAAAGAAAATTGAGGACCAATCTCAGCTATAAACAGAGACAACCTATTTATGAAACTTTGGAAGCATTCTCTAATCAGTAAGAAGACTGAAGATTCAAGTTCTTAGTGCTTCTAAATAACACTGCAGTGAAGGCTAGACCACACACTAAGGCAAGAAAATGAAATGTAAAGATGACACAGGAAGTGGGACTTCCCTGGTGGTCCAGTGGTTAAGAATCCATCTTGCAACGAAGGGGACACTGGTTCGATCCCTGGTCAGGGAACTAAGATCCCACATGCCACAGTGCAACTAAGCCCGTGCACCGCAATTACTAAGCCCACGTGCTGCAACTACAGAGCCCACATACCACAGCTAGAGAGAAGCCTGCTCACTGCAAAGAAGAGCCCGTGCACCACAACTAAGACCCGACGTAGCCAAAAACTAAACGTTAAAAAAAAAGATTACACAGGAAGAAATAAATCTATCATTATTTAAAGATATCAACTAGGAAATCTGAGATCCTACAAATTATTAGAACTAATAAGTTCAGCAAGGTCCTAGAGAGAAGAAAAAGAGAAAAAAAAGCTATAAGAAAAAAAATATATATATAGCATTTTTCCTCCTATCCAGAAAGATTATCTTCTTCTACTTTGAGAAGACTTCTCAGTTATTCATTGGTGGGCAGCCAAAGGATGCAATGGGAAGAAGTGGAGGTCAGATCCCAACCCTAGAGGTTCAAATCCCAGCTCTGCCCTTTGTTGAGTGACAATGGGACTCTGTGAACTCTAGTTTGTTTTAATTTAATAGAAATATTTTAAGTATCCAAACTCTAGGCACACATTAGACCAGAGATTCTCAAAGTGTGGTCCGTGGAATCCTGGGGAACCTGAGATTTTCAGGGGTTCAGGAGGTCAAACCTATTCTCAGAATAACAGTGAACCATTATTTGCCTTTCTCACTTAGTTGACATTTGGTGGTTAAAATTGCAGGTGCCTTGGCATGAATCAAGGCAGTGGCACCAAGCTACACTAGCAATCACTATAAAAAGTATTAATTTTATTAAATATTGGTCCTTGGGTGGGTATAATGTATTTCTGCTGCACATCTAAGTGCAATGGTTGTCTCAAGGAAAAGTTTTTTATGAAATTATGATCTGTGAGCTGATCTAGCAGCTTCTCTCACAGAATATCATTTTTACTTGAAATAAATATTGACAAACTATGATTATTCATACCTGAGTATCTGACAGAAATTTCCTCAAAAATGAAAAAACCGAGCCTTTCATTTCAAGGAAAACAACTGTGATAGCGTTTGTTACCCATGATAAAATCTGCACCCTCCACCATGTACTTCTCTGATGGGACAGTGGTGATACTAAGGAATATGATTTTTTGATACTGCATAGAGAAAAATGTCAACATTTAGAAGATCTGCATAACTCAAGAAATCATTATTTTCCAAATGACCAATGCATGCATATTTCAAAATTAATCAGGGTAAGAGACCCAATCAGAGTTCAAAACAGACAAATTGAATCTAATGTAATAGTACAAAAAGTACATTGATACACTTTCAGATTCCACACTGTAACTTTAAGAAACTACCACTTTTCAAGTGCTGGTATATTATCAGACGACTTTCCAAAATGATGTGAAAGGGCTATTAAAATAATCTCCCCTTTTCCAAACACATATCTACGTGAGGCTGGATTTTCTTCACATATGTCAACCAAAACAATATAGTCCAACAGCAGATAAGAGAATCCATCTGCTTTTCTACACCAAATATTAAAGAAGTTTGCTTAGAGGAATACATAGGCAGAACACTCAATGACATAAATCACAGCAAGATCCTTTTCGACCCACCTCTTAGAGAAATTGAAATAAATTAAAAAAAAAAAAACACAAATCGGACCTAATGAAACTTAAAAGCTTTTGCACAGCAAAGGAAACCATACACAAGACGAAACGACAACCCTCAGAATGGGAGAAAATATTTGCAAATGAAGCAACTGACAAAGGATGTATCTCCAAAACTTACAAGCAGCTTATGCAGCTCAATATTAAAAAAAAACAAACAACCCAATCCCAAAATGGGCAGAAGACATAAACACATTTCTCCAAAGAAGATAATACAGATTGCCAACAAACACATGAAAGAATGCTCAACATCATTAATCATTAGAGAAATGCAAATCAAAACTACAATGAGGAATCACCTCACACCAGTCAGAATGGCCATCATCAAAAAATCTACAAACAGGGCTTCCCTGGTGGCGCAGTGGTTGGGAGTCCACCTGCCGATGCAGGGGACATGGGTTTGTGCCCCGGTATGGGAGGATCCCACGTGCCGCGGAGCGGCTGGGCCCGTGGGCCATGGCTGCTGGGCCTGCGTGTCCGGAGCCTGTGCTCCGCAACGGGAGAGGCCGCGGCGGTGAGAGGTTCGCATACCGCAAAAAAAAAAAATCTAAAAACATAACTACCATATGACCCAGCAATCCCACTACTGGGCATATACCCTGAGAAAACCATAATTCAAAAAGAGCCATGTACCACAATGTTCACTGCAGCACTATTTACAATAGCCAGGACATGGAAGCAACCTAAGTGTCCATCAACAGATAAAGAAGATGTGGCATATATATACGATGGAATATTACTCAGCCATGAAAAGAAACGAAATTGAGTTATGTGTAGTGAGGTGGATGGACCCAGAGTCTGTCATACAGAGTGAAGTAAGTCAGAAAGAGAAAAACAAATACCGTATGCTAACACATATATATGAATCTAAAAAAAAGTGGTTATGAAGAACCTAGGGGCAGGACGGGAATAAACATGCAGACATACTTAGAGAATGGACTTGAGGACACGGGGAGAGGGAAGGGTAAGGTGGGACAAAGTGAGAGAGTGGCATGGACATATATACACTACCAAACATAAAAGATAGCTAGTGGAAAGCAGCCGCATAGCATAGGGTGATCAGCTCGGTGCTTTGTGACCACCTAGAGGGGTGGGATAGGGAGGATGGGAGAGAGGGAGACGCAAGAGGGAAGAGATATGGGGATATATGTGTATGTATAGCTGATTCACTTTGTTATAAAGCAGAAACTAACACACCATTGTAAAGCAATTATACTCCAAAGCAATTATACTCCAAAAAAGATGTTAAAAAAAAAAAAGAAATTTGCAAGTGTAAGACAATACCACTCTTCTCACAAAGTGTTTTGTTTCCGAAAAAAGTTTTTTAATAAAAAATATTTGTGGTAATATATAATGGCTTGTAATTGTTATTTCACATAAATTAATAAAATTTAAAAGTTCTTGATTATGAAGAGACTACAAAGGACACAGCATACCATTCTATTCAGGTAGACTGAGACAAAGTAATCTATAAATGAATGACAGCAACAGTGGTCCTACTCTACTCAAAATCGTTCTGCTGGGACTTCCCTGGCAGTCCAGTGGTTAACACTCTGCACTTCCAATGCAGGGGGCACGGGTTCAATCGTTGGTCGGGGAGCTAGGATCCCACATGCTGCACAGCGTAGCCAAAAAATTAAAAAATAAAATAAAATAAAAATGAGCCTTTAAAAAAATCATTCTGCTAAAATGACAGAGATCCTTTAAAAGCTAAATCGTATTCACAGGTATTCTATTGTTGCTTCCAAAAAAATTTTATGTGTTTAAAAACAATGGTTCTGACCACTACATAGCAAAAATGTCGGAGTCATAAAAGAGAAGGAAAGACTAAGGAATTGTTGTTGAAGGAGGTAAAGACTAAATGCAATATGGGATCCTAGATTGGAACCTGGACTAGAAAAAGGGCAATAGAGAAAAAAAACCTGTGAAATTCAAATGAATTTTGCACTTTAGGTAACAGTGCTGTACCAAGGCAGTTTTGAAGACTGTATTCTGGTTATGGAAGTAGGAGAAGCTGGGTAAAGGGTATATGTCAACTATCTACACAATCTTTTTAACTTGTAAACATAAACTCCTAACTCATAAACTCAGAAAGTTTAAAACAAAAAGACTCTACTACCAAGGTTCAACACAGGAGAGTTTCACAACCATGTATCAGATATGTCCCAAAGCAAGCAAAATAAATATTACAGAACTTCTTTTAAATTCAGTCACAGAACTTACAGCAAAAAAAGATGAACCATCAGATGGTATCTGCACCAAAAGTAAATGTTCAAGTTGTCCTAGCAAACTAACAAGTGTCACTCTGATGGAACATATCACATTTATGAGACCGTATCAATAAACTACCAAGTTTCAAACAGCCCTGATTGAAGGGCATAAACTGTACTGAATATTACTCTTAGTGCGGGGAGGGAACACCTGATTTTAAAAATTGAACACAATAAAATCTATGGACAAACAACTGGATGTACATAAATTAGCTGAGTGAGTTCTTAGTCTACATAAAAATTACTTTTTGAATATAAGGTTTCAATACTCAGCAAATGTTTTTCCAAGGCAATCAAAGTATATTATTAGAATCTATCCTTTAGAGCAGGGGTCAGCAAGCTACAGCCCAAAGGCCAAACCCAGCTGGCGTGTTTTTGTACAACCAGGACCTAAGAATGGTTTTTACATTTTTTTAAAGGGTTGTAAACAAACAAAACAGAGTGACAGAGACCTTCTGGCCTACAAAGCCTTAAATATTTGCTATCTGGCCTTTTATAGAAAAGATTTGCCAATCCCTGCTTTAAGGTAATAACCAATATGGATACTGTACTCTGAAGTATAGTTTTCTTATCAACAATTTATTAAATTCTTTCAAGATTAAACCCAGAGAAAGTTTTTAAAATTTGAACTGAGAAATTTTATAGAAATTACTGCCAATTCTGGAAGCAGTCTCAGGTACCAGCCTAATAAATCGCTCAAATTTCACTGATCCTGAAAATTTTCTATACTTCCAAGAAATGTCACCTACTCAAGGACATTCTGCTTTAGCATGAGACCCAAAGAAAATTATAAGCTATTAATAGCTACATAATAAACCATATCCTTTGTAATCTTTTACTAACTTAACACTGATCAAAGTTGAAATTTTCCCATTACCTCAAAGGGTCTATAAACTGACATTTTAATCTTTCAATCAATATAAGAAATCTGTCTTCACCCCAAACCAGTTTTTTTTTTTTTTTTTTTTGCGGTACGCGGGCCTTTCACTGTTATGGCCTCACCCGTTGCGGAACACAGGCTCCGGGAGCACAGGCTCAGTGGCCATGGCTCACGGGCCCAGCCGCTCCGCGGCATGTGGGATCTTCCCGGACCGGGGCACGAACCCGTGTCCCCTGCATCGGCAGGCGGATTCTCAACCACTGCGCCACCAGGGAAGCCCCCCAAACCAGTTTTGATTTAGCAAATTATTTGTAAACTATGAATGTAACCCTCACTTAAGAATATGTAAAGTATACCTTTTGTTTCAAAACAGATGTATACCATAGTGAAGTTTAAGAGGGCTCAGACCAATGCCCTTTGTAAAGTAATAATATTTAAAAAGTTTTTAATGCATAAAGAATTCACATTACTTTTATTTTTCAAATTACTTGTTAAATCCTGAAAGTTAACTTATTATAGATTATACATTTCATGTGAACACTTAAGATGGAAATAAAATTACCAGGTGGCCCAAAAGACCCTCAAGAGAGTTTTACTTTTTCAAGTCCTTTGGTTATCTGCTCCTTACTTCACAAAACATGAATGACCCAGATTTCAAGTTACAATGGGTTTCGGCCTTCATTCAGTGAGGGGAAACTCAGTCCTCCCTTGGAATGGTGGTGCCACTGACAATCGCTTTAACAACTACAAACTTTGGTTTACACACATACAAGAAAAGGAATGGTCTATTAGCTTTCTAGGGTCTCTTCAACCATCTCTAGACTCCTGATATTGTAACTAAGATTTTAAAAAACATATATGACCCGCCTCATTTCAAACAGAATCTGCAGCAGCCTATGCCTCACATACAAACAAACGGGGTACCAGAGTACACACAGAAGAACACAGACAATGAGAACCAGAGTGTAGAAAAAAAAGGAAAGCAAAGATTCTACCAGAAATTAGCCTCATCATATCCCAATACTATCAGCCTACATCATTTAATGCAAACATATATTTCTAAATTGTCAGACTACTGAGAGAAACCACATGTTTCTTTCATGCTATCTTCCTTCAAAGCTGAAGAAATCATTTCCTAAGGAAGTCTTTAGAAATATCTCTTGGTTTAAGCCATACAAAAAGCAAATACAGTAAGCATACTTCAATTTGGTTTTTTTTGGCCGCACTGCGTGGCAGGTGGGATCTTAGTTCGCCTACCACTCCGCAGTGGAAGTGCAGAGTCTTAACCACTGGACCTCCAGGGAAGTCTCTCAAGCATACTTCACTTTGAAAGAAAAATGGAAAGCTGCCTCCAGAGCAAATTTTTATCAAGAAGTCACTTTTCGAATAATTTCAAATTTAGCACCTCAAGTTTATTTCTTGAATTTGAGAGAAATGAAATAGACAAGAATCATGAGCCTTACTTCCCTGGAGCTCGGGAATGTCCCGCTTCCCCGATGCCTGAGGAAAGGAGGCCATTGCCCTTGCAGAGAGAAGAGGCTGGGGACTCCCCAGCTCCAGGGCTGGGCGTGGGAAGCGTAAGGGGCATCAAAGGAGGACTGCAACAGCCTAAAGCCTTCTTCAGACCTTCTCCAGATCAAGGCAATCTTGGAGTTTTCCTAAATTTGTATTTGAAATAATAGACCTTGAATTCACAAGAGGCAAGTACTCTCCTGGCTCCTCTTGAGGACCCAATTAAGTACAAAAAACTAAATAAGCTCCTTAAAAATGGTATTTGCCTTCAAAGATACTAGAAAATTCAGATTAAATGACACATACCATATAACTAATAACCAAAAACAATCAATGGAAAAAGTCCCCATGGAAAGTATTGTAAAAAGACACAGAATTACAAAGATGTCAGAAAATACCTTTAAGGACAAGGTTAATGAAACGGTTTAATATCAAGATTTTCCTTCTAGACCATAAACAAAAGTTCACTAGTTGGCTGAATCACTGAAACAAACAGAACTCGAGAAAAAAAAAGTAAAAGCTCAAAATAACCCTCAGTAAGCAAAGCTCTCAGCAGCAAACCTTCATTTAACCATAATTGAGAAGAAACACTGAATCTGCCTCACCTGCCCTCTTCTGCCTTCATTGCAAGTCCAGGGTCTCGAGGAGCAGCATGGCCCTCGAGACCCACACATGTTTTCACTGTGAATCAGTGCCTCTTGTACTGCCGACTGGGGTGACCTTATGGCTTTCAGTAGCTCAATTTCCTCAACACTAAGACAGTTGTTCTAGAAAATAAGCCACCTCATCTGGAGCCCTCAAGTTGCACAGCTACAGAGAGAGGAAGTGCCAAGTTCAGGCAGACCAGCACAGACCCAACCAGGGCCAGAGACCGGCGACCTGACGTTTTCATCCATGTGCTTCCACACCGTAAGAAACATCTCCACTTTTCAGCTCAGAGTTTCCGTTTAAGATTTAAAAGCCAGGGCTTCCCTGGTGGCGCAGTAGTTGAGAGTCCGCCTGCCGATGCAGGGGACACGGGTTCGTGCCCCGGGTCGGGAAGATCCCACATGCCGCGGAGCGGCTGGGCCCGTGAGCCATGGCCGCTGAGCCTGCGCGTCCGGAGCCTGTGCTCCGCAACGGGAGAGGCCACAACAGTGAGAGGCCCGCGTACCGAAAAAAAAATGATTTAAAAGCCAAATTATTTCAGGGAGCAGCCCCTACCATCCAAGGCCTGCTCTGACCCAGAAGTCGTTCTTCCTCAGGACTTTAATGCTCCCTGTCCTCCCCCAGAGCTGCAGTGAGAGGTATGAAAGCTACTGGGAAACTGGACAGCACGTCAAAGACATCACTCATTACTTTAAAGAGTCTCTTCGCAAAATCTCATTTCATTCGCATTAACGAAAAATTGCCAAACCACTGAATTTTACACTTTAATCGGGTGAACGTATACTAAGTAGACTATATTTCCATAAAACTGTTAAAAAAAATTAAAATACAGAGCTGCCAAACTGATAGGAAAAACCCAGTGTTCTTCAGGACAAAGGCGAGAGACTAAGCTCAGATCTGTTTCAACCTATCAAAATTAAACAAAATGAATGGCTGCTTGTACAGACAGCTGAGACTAAACAAACTCTTGTTTGTGGTGCAATCAGTGCATCTTAAAGCCTTCTTCAAAAGGAAACAGCCTCAGAGGGTAGTCCCCCCAGTGGAAAACTTCACTTTGAGACAATTAAAAAACCCAAGTTACTGTGCTTTCTTCCCCTGTGGCTACTTTCACTTATGATATAATTACTATTGGAATATCAAGTGATTAAAATTTGCAACCAATAAAGACTACAATGTAGAACAGAGTAGGAACTGTTGCCAAATCCCTGGAGAGTGTTTTCCCAACACGAGTCCTAGCATTTAGTACACTGTATTCCAGCTCTAAGTGGCTTGTAAATCACTTGCAAGGCAAGGAAATCCCTTCCCCCAACTCAAGCCATCCTAACAGCGGGGCGTATTTTAAAGCAAAAATGCAGCCCTCAGGGGCGGTCCCCTGGCCAAAGCCTGCGGGGCCGCCCTCCGTCGCCCGCCCCGCCGTGGGCAGAGGCCCGCGGGGCTCCATGGCGCGGTCAGAGGCCCAGGGTCGTGCAGGCCTTTCCCAAGGAGACAGAGGCTTCCGCCAGCCCGCCCGCCCGCCCGCGTCCGGGCACTGGTACCTCATGCTGTAGGCGCCGGCGCCCAGCTCCTGCCCGATGCCCGAGAGGCTGGCGTCGAAGTCGTGCACCAGCCCGGACTCGATCACCTCGTCCATCTTGAGCACCCAGGCCATCTTCCGGCCTCGCCGCCGCCCGGCGCGCAGCGCGGCCTCCGCGAGCGGGGCGAAGAGGCCGGAGCTCCACGGGCGCGTCCTGGGGGAGGGCGCGGGTGAAGCCTCCGGCGGCGCGGCGAGTGGTCACCAGCGGCAGCCCGGGCGGCGGCCGGGATGAGAACAGCCGTGGCCCCGCGGGCAGGGCACGGCCAACCCGGCGAGCAGCTGCAGCGGGAGCGGCCGGGCCGCGGGCAGCGCCTCCCTCCCGCGGACGCCGGCCCCGCGCCTCATGCCGCCGCCGCCCACCCCCTGCGCCGCTAGCGCTGCCGCCGCCGCCGCCCGCCCCGCCCCGAGGCCCCCGGCCGCATCCTCCCCGGGACCGCGCGGGGGCGGGAGCTCAGCCCGCCCGTCACCCGACCCCCGGCCTCGACCCCCGGCCCGCGGCTCGCCCGCCCCGGCTCTAACGCCCCGCCGCCCCGGCCAACCCAGCCGACGCCGTCCCGCCGGCCCAGACGCTGGCTTCGCTACGGCTCCGGCTCCAGCTAGCTCGCCGCTTCCGCCTTCTCCAGCCCCGCCCCGGCCGCGGCCCCGCCCCCGCGCTCGCACCGGGCCAAGCCCCCCTCTCACGGCCCCGAGCTTCGGGGCACTCCCGACGCTTTACGCTGAAGCAACTGTAGGGCCCTGCAGCGCGGCCCCGCCCACGCAGCAGGTTCCCAGCCGCTGCGGCCTGGCGGCCTCCCTACACACCAGCCCAGGAAGAGGCGGTGCCAAAGGGCCGCCAGTTTCCGCCCATCCAGAAAGCGCGCTGATTGACAGGCGATCTGAACAATAACGGCAAGTGCTTGGTCGAGGCTCCCGTGAGTCTCTGTGCCCCTGTGCTAAACAACCAGTCAAGATCTTCTTCCTTTTGGGCGGGCTCGAGGACTGAATTTGCTGGCAAAAGAAAGAGTTCATTGGACCGCACTGGAGGAAGTCGCCCTGAACGCCACTTCTGGAGGTGTTTTGATCCCGTGTGGTCTTTGTGGGTACTTTCTGGGTTTTGCCCACACTACAGATGGAGAGAGCGGTTGTGTTAGCCAATAGGCTCACACCCTGTCTGGAGGCTGGAAGGCCCATTGGGTAGAAAGTCTTGATTGACGTGAGTGCAAGCCAATCAACACTCCCGAGGAAGGGCTCCGGAAAGTTCCCTCAACTGCTAATTCCCGTGAGTAGTTTGGCGAGCTTGAACTAAAGGAGGGGTTGGGTCGCAGGAACAGATGGCAATTACGCTGTTGTTATTGTTCATGCTTCTGGGGTTCACTGGGCTTAGGGGATTCCCATCCAGGGTCTCTCCTATGAGTGCAGCTAAAGTCATGTCAAGGGCTCCCATACTCATGTCTGATGCTTGATACTGGCTGTGGACCGGGACCTCAGTTGGGCCTGCTGGAATGCCTACACGTGGCCTTTCCGTGTGGTCTTGATTTCCTCACAGCGTGGCATACGGGTTCCAAAAGACAGGAAGTAGCAGTTGCTGGTTTTTTAGGACAAAGATTCTTTGCTTGACCAAACTTTAGTCAATCTCCTGACCTCCTGTCCCATCTGTAAAATTCAGGTTTAGCAAGAACCCCACTAAGTCATTCTAGGAACCCTCTAGTTCCGTATCTGATTAGGTTTCTTAGGCTCCATCATCACCTAGGTCAGAGGTCCCCAACCTCTGGGCCGGCAGACCCGTACCTCTTAGGAACTAGGCCGCACAGCAGGAGGTGAGCAGCAGGCAAGCAAGCAAAGCTTCATCTGCCGCTCCCCATCGCTCGCATTACCGCCTGAACTTTCCCCCCCATTGCTTGCATTACTGCCTGAACCATCCCCCGGGCCGTGGAAAAATTGTCTTCCACGAAACCGGTCCCTGGCGCCCTGGTCAGATTGCGGACTGCTGACCTAGGTAATATCTAATCACCCTGGACTACCTTCAACAAGAATCCTGTTAGATAGGTTTAACCAGAAACCCCCTTACCGTTGATGTTTCCTCTTAGTGAATTTCCATCCACTAACCCCCACCCTGCTCTTTGGCTCTAAATTCCCAATTACCATGCTGTATTTGAGGTTGAGCCCAGTCTCCCCCACTGCAAAATCCCATTGCAGTCGTCCCTGTACCAGTCACCGTCCTGAGTAAAATCTGCTTACCATCTTTAAAAACTATCATTTGTTTTTTTAAACACGTAAGGCCTGGGACCAGAAACTGATACAGAATCTGTATTCTGCACTGTATTCTATTAGTCAAGCAGCCACAGAATCAGAGTGATGGGAGGAGAGTTAAATAATTTGGGGCCCATGTTTTAAAACTTCCAGAATCCACCCTCTGGCCACAAATGTTTTACATTCTTTTTACATGCAGCATACACTCAGCCCCTCCCCAGACCCCTCTAAAGTTCTCATTCCAATACAGCATTAAGGTCCAGAATCTTGTGAGGTCCTGGAGCAAATGAGCTCTTGGATGCAGTTCCTTGGGTGTAACTCAAGTGGTTCCTCTCCATATGAAGGTCTGTGAATGAAAAAGACAGGAGATCTGCACTAACCACTACCACGTACATCATATGCAATGAGAGAGGCATGGGAAACTGTGTCTCTATAGGCATTTCCCTTCAAAGAGGAGAGCAATGAAAGGCACATAGTTGTCACTAGTCCACAGAAATTCTGAAATCTAACTGGGTAAATGTTGCCGGTTCCTTGATTAGGACTCTGTCAACTTCCTGAGAGTACTCAGTGGCTCTTTTCTCCATCCACTGGGCTCTTGGCTCCACCCTCGGAGTTATCCTTCCAGTTCCATAAAAGGTACCCATGTTTACAGTTAAATCATTTTTTCAGCTGCTTCCTGTCTATAGTTGTGCAGGGGTCTAAAGACCTCTCTTCACGTTGTACTGTCACTGTCCCTTTCAGTCCAAGCTGATACAAATCATTTTTAAACTCTGTGGGTCATGTGAATCAATTTATAATCTAGTCCAATAAGCAAAAACTTCACCAACACACAAGGGGGGTTGCAGCTTAACTGTATTGTTCTGGTTCAGAGTTTCTCATAAAGTCACAGTCATGATATCAGCTGGGGCTTCAGTTGTGAAGGCTTAATTGGGGCAGGAGGATCCACTTCCAAGCTCACTTGCATGACTGTTGGCCAGAAGCCTCAGTGCCTCAACATTTGGGACCACAAGCCTGCTTGAGTGTCCTCAAAACTTGGCACTGGGGACTTCCCTGGTAGCACAGAGGTTAAGAATCTGCCTGCCAATACAGGGGACACGGGCTCGAGCCTCGGTCCAGGAAGATCCCACGTGCCACGGAGCAACTAAGCCCGTGCACCACAAATACTGAGCCTGCGCTCTAGAGCCTGCGAGCCACAGCTACTGAGCCTGCTCCTCTAGAGCCTGTGCTCTGCAATAAGAGAAGCTACCGCAATGAGAAGCCCGCATACCGCAATGAAGAGTAGCCCCCGCTCGCCGCAACTAAAGACCCAACACAGCCAAAAACAAAAAAAAACAAAAAAAACCATGGCACTGGCACAGAGTAAGTAAACCATGAGAGAGGAAGGAAGCTGCAGTGCCTTTTATGACCTGGTCTCCAAAGTCACACACCATCCTTTTCACTTTATTTCTGTTCCATAGAAGTAAGTCATTCAATCCAGCCTTCATTCAAAAAGATGAGTCCATCTTTTGAAGAGATGAATGTCAAGGAACTTGTGAAAATATTTTTAACCAGAACAGCCACATTCATCATTATCACTTAATAGGTTTTTTGGTTGTTTTTTTTTTTTTTTTGGCCACACCACATGGCTTGTGGGATCTTAGTTCCCCGATCAGGGATTGAACCTGTGCCCTCTGCAGTGGAAGCACGGAGTCCTACCCACTGGACCGCTAGGGAATTTCCACTGAATAGGTTTTTGAAGGCACTAAAACAGCAGAATTAGATCAGAAAAAGAAATCTGAGGTATAGAAATGGAAAGAAGGAGGTTAAGATTAACACTGTTTGTAGACTACATGCTCATATATGTGGAAATCTCATGGGAAACAAGTAAAAATTTAATAACACAGTGGCATATGCCATGAATATTCACAAATCAATAGCTTTATATAAACAAACAAGTTTGAAAATATAATAGAAGGAAAGGATCAATTTACAGTATAATTTTAATCTTTTTTTTTTTGGCCATGCTGCATGGCATGTGGGATCTTAGTTCCCCGACCAGGGATCGAACCCATGCACCTGCATTGGAAGTGCGGAGTCTTAACCACTGCAAGTCCCTACAATGCAATTTTAAAAGATAAAATACCTAGGAACTAACCTAATAAGGGTAAAGAACTATGTGAGCAAAATTTTTAAATTCTCAAAATAAACACAAATGTACATTGAAAACAA
Source organism: Physeter macrocephalus (assembly GCF_002837175.3). NCBI lineage: Eukaryota > Metazoa > Chordata > Mammalia > Artiodactyla > Physeteridae > Physeter > Physeter macrocephalus. The sequence continues at coordinate 55,292,606 of NC_041231.1, read as the reverse complement.
AAAATACTACATCCACGGACTTCCCTGGTGGTGCAGTGGTTAAGAATCTGCCTGCCGGTGCAGGGGACATGGGTTCGATCCCTGGTCCGGGAAGATCCCACATGCCGCGGAGCAGCTAAACCTGTGTGCCACAACTACTGAGCCTGCGCTATAGAGCCCACAAGACACGACTGCTAAGCCCATGGGCCACAACTACTGAAGCCTTCACGCCCTAGAGCCTGTGTGCTGCAAATACTGAGCCCACACGCCGCAGCTACTGAAGCTCTTGCACCTAGAGCCCATGCTCCGCAACGAGAGAAGCCTGCACACCACAATGAAGAGTAGCCCCTGATCGCTGCCACAACTAGAGAAAGCCTGTGTGCAGAAACGAAGACCCAACGCAGCCAAAAAAAATACTACATTCAGTTTTATAATGGTAGTTCTCCTTAAGCTAACCAATAAATTTAATATGATTCCAGTAAAAATAGTAACAGAATTTTTTAACTGGACAAGCTGATTCTAAGATATGGAAAAATAAATGAGCAAAAACAGTCCAAAAAATCTGAAAAAGTCAATAGATACTAGGACATTATAAAACCTAAGTATGTAAAGAGTGTGCATTGGTAAATGAATAGACAGATGAGCAAGGGAAGAGAATGAAAAATCAATATGCATATGGAAATTTATGCAGTAAAAAGTGGCATCTCAAATCGTGAAGGAAAATGGGATATTCAATAAGTGATTTGGGAATCAACGTTAACCATCTGAAAGACATACCAGAATAAACTCCAAGTGACTTGAAGTTTTTTGTTTTTCCAAAAAGGTTTGAAAGGATAGAAGCAAAATAGTAAAACACTAAAGAAAATATGAGAACATAATTTTAGAGGAGGAACATAATTTCCTTCAGAGATGAAAAGGCTTTTTTAATTATGACACAAAATCTAGAAATCTTAAGAGGCTGATAACATTTGAAAACATAAAAATTGTACTTTTCTTCCTAGTAAACACCACCATAAGCAAAATGAAAAGAGAACAGAAAAACACTATTTAGAACTTAGATCATGGACCAAAGTTTTATTTCCCTAATATATAAAGTTCCTATAAATAGATTAAACAAAGTACCGTGAAAATGGCGTTTGTACACTGCATCTCCAAAAAATACACAAATTGGAGCACATCTTTGAGATATACCCACACAGAAACTTTCATTGAAAAGAGCAACTAAATTGAGGGGCTACCTCTTGCAGGACAACCTGAAACCTCACCACTAGAATGTTATGTTGCCAGTAATGGTAAAGATTAGCCACATCTGAAGAACACTCTGTTCTTGCTGTTTTGCAAAACTGTGAGAGCGGCTCTTACAGCTCTCAACAGAAAAGCTGCTATTGCCATGGTCAGTGATCCCATACCTACCGTTTCCTCTCAGATGTGACCCTGGAGATCAGCCAATGAACGACTGTTCTTCTTACAGAGCCTTCATCCAATCAGTACTTAGTAACAGCTAATGACCAGGAAGACAGCTGGTAAACAGGAAGGATGAGCTCCTGATGGAGAAAATCGGTCTGAGAAATGTTCACATTTGAGCGCCGGATTAAAAAGTGCTACCTCTTTGGACTTCTGCACAGCAAGAAATCCTCGAGAAAAATCAATGATAAATAGCATGATTTTCAAATGCTGACAAGTTTGCAAAGACACTTTCTGTGTGATGGTTCTTGGGCTTTGCTTAACCATTTCAAAATATGCATCCTTTCAGATTCTTTGTTAAGAGGTTCATGGTGCTAGTGTCTGTTGTGTTCCCTCAAAATTCAAGGTGATGAGAGGTGATTAGATCGTGGGGCAGAGCCCTGGTGAATGGGGTAAGTGCTGTCATAAAAAGAGACTCCACAGAGTTCTCTAGCCCCTTGTGCCATGTGAGGACACAATGAGAAGTCTGCAGCCCAGAATAGAGCCCTCTCCTGTCTATGCTGGCCCCCTGATCTCAGACTTCCGGCCTCCAGAATTGTGAGAAATAAATTCTGTTGTTTATAAGCCACCCTGTCTGTGGTATTTTGTTATAACAGCCTGAAGAGATTAAGACAGTGGGGTGCTGGGTGTACCTTTGGGACATATTGAGGTTTTGGAAAAGCCAGTGCTAAGTACCCAGTGAGCTGGAGTGTCAGTTAGGTTTTGCTGTGCAACCAGCCATTTCAGAATTTAGTGACTTCAAACAACCAGCATTTACTTAGCTCATGCTTCTGTGGGTCAGAAATTTAGCTGGGCTCAGTTGGGCAGCTATTGTGAGCTCAGTGAGGCTTCCTCATGTTGCTGCAATGAGCTGTGGGATGGCCTTGCTGATCTTGGCTTGCTCTCGCCGACGTCTGGGGTTTGGCTGCATGGCAGGCCTCCCATCCTCCTGCAGACTAGCCCTGCCTTATGCTCATGGTGGTTGAATGGGTTACAAGAGACAACAGGACAGTGAAAGGCCTTCATCGGCCCAGAACGGGAGCACCATCACTTCTGCTGAAATCTCTTGGCCAAAGCAAGTCGTAAGACCAGCCCACTGGCTTCCCTGGTGGCGCAGTGATTGAGAGTCCGCCTGCCGATGCAGGGGACACGGGTTCGTGCCCCGGGCCGGGAAGATCCCACATGCCATGGAGCGGCTAGGCCCGTGAGCCATGGCCGCTGAGCCTGTGCGTCCGGAGCCTGTGCTCTGCAACGGGAGAGGCCACAACAGTGAGAGGCCCGTGTACCACAAAAAAAACAACAAAGACCAGCCCACGTCCAAGGGATGGGGAAACAGACTCTGCCTCTTAACATGAGGAGATGCAAAATCACAACAATTTTGAGGTTGTAAGTGCTGACAGGGAGCAAAGATGATTTTTGTCTGCTGGTTCTTAAAATGCTTCACCATAATAAAATGCATGTTTTTTCAGATTCTCTGTTAAGTGAAATAGGGGTGGGATTGGGAAATTGTGGCCATTTTTGTAAAAAACATGCCACAACCAGTTAGGTAGGAAAATGTTTGAAATACTGCAAGTCAGCTGGATATAAAACTAGCAAAATTTGTTCCTGGAACAGTTAACAAATATGCTCATTCTGAGGTTGATGGATAACAATATTATTAGGTGGGATTTGATCAAAGTCCCTTTGCTTTTAAAATGAGAATGTACCTTCCTGGTTCTGTATGTGCATAGGAAGAATGCCCTTCAACCAGATTTTGAGAACTGGGACTATGTCACAAAGAATATGAACATCATGTGGAATACGTAACCACAAGTAAGGGCCAGGTACTCTTTTGAATGTGAGACACTGGTTGGACTCCGTAGCTAGCTTTGGATTTGAATTCCAGCTCTGCCAATTATTACTGTGTGATCTAGGGCTAGTTACATAACCTCCCTTTACCTCAGCTTTCTCATCTGTAAGATGGAGATAATAGTATATCTCCCTCATGGAGTTGTTATGAGGATTAAATAAACTAATACATTGATCGAACTTGAAACTCTGCCCGGTTCCCAGTAATCTCTGAAGAGCTTTTAGTCTTGGACCTATCCCATCAACAAGAATGACCTGACTACTATAGCCTGGATAAGCAGGCAACTCAAGCATAGACATTGCTCATGGTGTCTTTGACTATGTCGTAAAAACCAACGAAGAATGAAATGCTATTTGACCATATGTGAATGTGAACAGTCTTCAGCTTATCATCGTTTCACTGAGGCACCCCAGCCACTTGGCAGTTGCTTGAATATTTTACTCAGTTATGACTGACTGAAAAAGTTTTACTCTGGAGAATTGTGGAACTGGTAATTCATATGCTTCCAAATGCCCTTCATCTTGAGGAAAACAGAACAGGTAATTTTTTCCTCTCCTAGGCAAATTTAATGTAATATTATGCTTCTCCAAAAACTCAAGCCTTTCTTATTTTTTTTTCCGACTATGTATTTTAAAATTTTAAAAACTTACAGAAAAGCTGAAAGAACAGAAAAATGATCACCTGTATATTCTTTAGTCATATATTTGACTCTTGTTAATATTTTATTTGTTTTTTTCTCTCTTTACCTACTTATTTATTATTTGCTTAACCATGTGAAATTAAGTTGCATATTTCTTGACAATGACAATTAAGTTGCAATATTTCATACGTAAATACTTCAAAATGTATTCTAAGACAAAGAAATTCTCCAACAGAATTGTAATACCATTATCACATCCAAAAAATTTTAAACTTCAATTGAGTTATTTAATTTCTATTATTATATATCATTAAATAATATCTATTAACATTCATTTCCAAATCTTTCCATTTGTTCCTAAATTGTTTATTATAGTTTTGTCTGTAATCCAGAATTCAATTAAGGCTCACAATTACATTTGTTTTTTCAGTCTCTTTAGTCTCCTTCAAAGCAGTTTTCCCCACTGCCCACCTGAGTTTTGTTTTTTTTTAAATTTTTATTGGAGTATAGTTGCTTCACAATGTTGTGTTAGTTTCTGCTGTACAGCAAAGGGAATCAGCTATACATATACATATATCCCCTTCTTTTGGATTTCCTTCCCATTTAGGTCACCACAGAGCACTGAGTAGAGTTCCTTGTGCTCTACAGTAGGTCCTCATTAGTTATCTGTCTTATACATAGTAGTGTATATATGTCAATCCCAATCTCCCAATTCCTCCCATCCCCCCTTTCCCCCGTTGGTGTCCATATGTTTGTTCTCTACGTCTATGACTCTATGTTTTTTCTTTTATTAAAAAAATAAATTTATTTATTGTATTTTTGGCTGCGTTGGGTCTTCATTGCTGCGCACAGGCTTTCTCTAGCTGTGGCGAGCAGGGGCTACCCTTCGTTGCAGTGCATGGGCTTCTCATTGCGGTGGCTTCTCCTGTTGCGGAGCATGGGCTCTAGGTGCACAGGCTTCAGTAGTTGTGGCACGAGGGCTCAGTAGTTGTGGCTCGTGGGCTCTAGAGTGCAGGGTCAGTAGTTGTGGTACACGGGCTTAGTTGCTCTGCAGCATGTGGGATCTTCCCGAACCAGGGCTTGAACCTGTGTCCCCTGCATTGGCAGGCAGATTTTTAAGCACTGTGCCACCAGGGAAGTCCTATTTTTTTTTAATAGACTTATTTTTTATAATTTTTTTAGATTAATAGAAATATTGAGATGATAGTACAGAGAGTTATCATATAACCTACACCCAGTTTCCTTTTTATTAACATTTTTTATTAGTATGTTCCATTTGCAATTAATGATCTGGTATTGATTTATTACTATTATTATCATTTTCATTAAAGTTCATAGTGTGATCAGATTTCCTTAACTTTTACCTAATGTCTTTTTCTGTGCCAGGATCCCATTCATGATGCTGCATTACATTTAGTTTTCACATCTCTTTTGGTTCCTCTGGGCTGTGACAGGTTCTCTGACTATCCTTGTTTTTGATGACCTTCACAGTTTTGAGGAAGTCAAGTATTTTTTAGACTGCCCCTTTATTGGATTTGTCTGATTTTCTTCACATGATTGGACTAATGTTACAGGTTTTGAAGAGGAAAACCACAGGGATAAAGTGCCACTTCATCACATATATGAAGGGTCTACAGTATCAACATGACCACTGCACCACCAGGGAAGTCCTCCCCCATTACTTTTTTTTTTTTTTTTGGTATGCGGGCCTCCCTCTGCTGTGGCCTCTCCTGTTGCGGGGCACAGGCTCTGGACGCGCAGGCTCAGCGGCCATGGCTCACGGGCCCAGCCGCTCCGCGGCATGTGGGATCTTCCCAGACCGGGGCACGAACCCGGTTCCCCTGCATCGGCAGGCGGACGCGCAACCACTGCGCCACCAGGGAAGCCCCCCCATTACTTTTAAAGTCTAATAGTTTTACTAGGACATGTCTAAGAATTGATCATTTCAGAATAATTTTTCCAGGAACAGGGTGGGCCTTTTCAATACATTGATTCAGATCTCTTTTTCTTTCTGGAAGATATTTTTGGGTTTTGGTTTTAAATATGTATTCTATTTGCTTGTTTTTTTTTTTTTTTTTAGAACCTCCAATTGTATGGATGTTAGATCATTGCCTATCTTCTATCACTATGACCTTTTCTCTGATCATTTTTACCTCTGTCCTTATTTCAGTTCATTCTCTTGGTTGTCTTTATCTCCTCAATATCTCTCATTATGTTTTTCAGTCAAATCTCCTTCCTTGGAAATTTTAATTTAGTCTTCTTTTCTGAGTTGCTTTGAGATTTTTATTACATTTCTGTTGTATGTTCTATCAACCCTTTTCATACCTTCCTGTTTTACATTCATTTGTATTCTGAGTTTTTAAATTTTTGACTTTAGGTGTTCTTTATATCTGTAAATTCTTCTCTCTTTTTTTTTTTAGTGAAAAAAAAGATTCATTTGGGAGTATTATGAATAGTCTAATGGGAATTGAAAAGCACTTACTCATAAAAGGATACATAAACCTATAAAGTCACAGCAGTATTCCTTTGCCTCAGCCTTTGTAAAATACTAAACACAGATAGCATGTTTCAGGCATGGGCATCACTAGATGCAGCCCCAGGTTCTCACTGAGTTAATAAGTAGAGCTGAAGGTATAGATACTCTTTCTTTATCTATTTACATTCATGCTCCAGATTACAAAAACCTTAAACTTGAGGCTCTCATGATACTATGGTGATGAGCTGATGAAAGTGGTTCTTAAGAAGTTCAAGACACCCATTTTGAAGCAGGAAAGATGACCTTGGAAAATTGTTAATTATATTCAGGAACAACAACATTCCTTTTCTCTCAACATAGCTACTATTAGATTCACATAGCTGCTGTGACAAATTACCACAAACCAGGTGGCTTAAAATAACACAAATGTATTCTCTTAAATTCTGGGGCCCAGAAGTCTGAAATCATTGTCCCTGGGTTAAATTTAGCTCCTGTTTCAGATGGCTTTTTGCTGAAGCAAAGCCATACCACCATAGTTGTACAGGCAGTTACTGACCTGCAAATTCCTCTTTCTGTTTCCCAATCACCAGAATACCAGAAGCAGTTTGCTTTCATCTGGCAGGGACAACAGTATATGTCCACTTTTCTTAGAGGTACATCAACTCTTGGGTTCAGTGTCCCTGTTTAGTTTGCAGGAACTATGATCACTCCATCATTCAACAGGTCTACATTTATTTACAACAGTGATGAAGTCATCCTGGTTAAAACAGCAAGCAGATGCCTTGTAGACAAATGTTTGGCAAAGCGTGGTTGATAAATATCCATAAAAAGTAGGTTAAGGGGCTTCCCTGGTGGCGCAGTGGTTGAGAGTCCGCCTGCCGATGCAGGGGACGCGGGTTCGTGCCCCAGTCTGGGAAGATCCCACATGCCGCGGAGCGGCTGGGCCCGTGAGCCATGGCCGCTGAGCCTGCGCGTCCGGAGCCTGTGCTCCGCAACGGGAGTGGTTGATAAATATCCATAAAAAGTAGGTTAAATGTGCAGTATTATTAGATTAAGTAGCACTCAACTCTTGTAATTTACAAGAGATTGCGACTCAGGAAAGCAGTGTATAAGCTGCAGCTTCTCAGGTAATCCATGATGAACTCAGCTCATGGGCAATTAGATCTTCAAGCAAAGATAGAATTATTTTCAACTCAGGGTTTCACAAGGAGTCACACTGTGGAGATATTTTCCATACATCTCCTTGGACTGGGGGTATATTTTTGGAAAGATACTTTTATGTTAGAAGGATTGCAGAACAGAATCTCAGTATTTAAGTGTCCCAGAACTGTGCAGCTGGGCACTGATAGGCACAGATATGAAAGAAAAATCTCAGACAAGTTAGATTATGAGCACTTGTCATAATCTTATCTCACATTTGATATCAAGGGAATCAGAAAAAAACCCTGGCTTCTCAGACATTCTTAAAGGGGGATTCTCTTGGAATAAAGAAGAATTTTATAGAGGGAAGGTAAGCTGTTGCACTATTTTTAGTCACATTGTAGCCTTTTAATAAACTGGCAAGTTAAATTTGAGTCATCATGACCTAGGGCCATTTTCCAGAAATATTGAATAATGTAGTGCTGCCTGTCTTGAATGTGGGGTATTTTTCCTTCTCTGTTCTTCCTTTTAGCCAAAACACTCTATTGGGCTGTCTTGGCCATGTGAAAATTACCCTTATGGATTTTTTGTGCTAGGATAATTAATTGAGATTGTTGATGGGTCAGTTTTGTTTGTTTGTTTTGGTTTTGCTTTTGCTTTTTACAATTTCATAGGATGTGGATATCAGAAAAAGGCTAATTAACAATAATTATTAACACAGCTATGTTGTAATATTTTTGATTCTAGTACCCTGATGAGAGGTAGGTAATTCACCACTACCCATGAGTGTGTGTGTGCATATAAAATTATATAACACATACACAAACAATGTGCATGTGTATATATATGTATATACATATATGTGTGTGTGTGTGTGTGTGTGTGTATTCATTCTAATCTCAGGCCACTTCTTTCCCCACAAAGTGGATGAGTCTGAAGCTCTCCCCCATAGGGAGGATTTCCTTTCACTACTACCTTTCAAGGCCGCTCCTGAGTGAGTGCCATATGCACCACATACTAAGATGAACCATCCATACACTAAACCCAGGCATTTCCCTGTTCCTACAGCAGGATGCACAGGACCTCAGCATGGCTGAAGGCATGTGCTGACCAGAAAAGGGCTGACAGCTGGGGACTGTGCTGACCACACTCCCTGCCTTGGAACAGTAAGTCCTTCCATCTTCTTTCATCCTAACTTCTCTCCTATTTAAAACAAAAACTGCAATGAAAACTGGAGTAGAGATATTGGGGAAGAAAGAGGAGAAGAAAAATCTAAATGCTAAAAAACTGTATTATTCTATTTCACTAGTGTATGTTTTTCTGTATCTATGAATACTTTCTTTAATATGTGCTGTATGCTTTCTTTCCAGAAAAGCATGGACAAATGAAATACTCAAAATAAGTTGCCTTACATAAAGCGCTAACCACAGAAGTAAATACGGGGACTTCCCTAGTGGTCCAGTGGTTAAGAATCCGCCTTCCAATGCAGGGGACGCAGGTTCAATCCCTGGTCGGGGAACTAACAGCCCACATGCCATGGGGCAACTAAGCCCACGTGCTGTAATTACTGAGCCCGTGCGCTCTGGAGCCCATGCGCTGCAACAAAGATCCCATGTGCCACAACTAAGACCCTCCGCAGCCTAATTAATTAATTAATTAAAAAGAAAAAGTAGGGGCTTCCCTGGTGGTGCAGTGGTTAAGAATCCGCCTACCAATGCAGGGGACACGGATTCGAGCCCTGGTCCAGGAAGATCCCACATGCTGCGGAGCAACTGAGCCCGTGCGCCACAACTACTGAGCTTGTGCTCTAGAGCCCACGAGGCACAACTACTGGCCCCTCGTGCCACAACTACTGAAGCCCGTGCGCCAGAACTACTGAAGCCTGCGCGCTTAGAGCTTGTGCTCTGCAACAAGAGAAGAGAAGCAATTCGCTTGCTGCAACTAGAGAAAGCCCGTGCGCAGGAACAAAGACCCAATGCAGCCAAAAATAAAAAATAAATTAATTGATTAAAAAGAAAAAGTAAATAGGGCTACGGAACTGCAAGTAAAATAAATTCATTTGGTAAAGTAAACAGAACTTTTATCCGAATGATAGGTAATGAAAGACTAGAACCACCCTTTGTTCTTACTCATCCCCTTACTTGGAGTGCTTGTCTCCTCTTCTTGAGCATAGCTACTGCCTTAGTTTTGTGTGGTCATGTGACTGAGTTCTGCCCAGTGGAATATGGGCAGGAGTGACCTGAGTTACTTCCAGCCTTGGCCATTTCAAAACTCTCAAGAGATTCTTTGCATTCTCCTGTTTAGGGTAACATATTCTGGTTTCCTTTAACATCCAGACCTGATGGAAAGAATTTCACATCACTGGAGATCTGGACTTTGAGTGGGGTGTATTGACTGGGACTTGGGGTTACATCCCTTGCAGAAAGAGTTGACTATGTTCTATATACAGGATAAAGGTATACACAGACACTTGGTCACGTGAAAGGTGGATTGTAACAGATTGGCTATGTTATTAAACCAATTTCCTTTTGTTTAGGCACATAAAGTCCAGTTCCCAGTCTCTCTTGGAATGCTAGAGGTGGCCTTGTAATTACCTAAGTTCTAGCCAATGGCACACAGGTGGAGGTATCTTTTGCCTCCTCCATGCTCAGTCATTTAAATTCTCCTTTGTGATCATCTATGCTCTTTCTTCCTGTATCATCAAGTCAGATTCAAAGTATTCAGCAGAGGACTGTGAGGGCTAGGGGATGGTGGAGGCACTCACTGGGCCACAGGAGCTAGATCCCTAAATGTTTCTGTGCCGCAGAGCCCCTAGACAACGTGCAGTACATGGTACCATAAGTGAAATAAATGTTTGTTTTATAAAGCCATTGTAATTTTGGAGATGTCTGCTAAAGCAGATAACTTGTCTGTACAACCACAGGTCTAGCTCCCTGTATTAGTTTCCTATTGCACTGTAACAAATTACTGGGTGGATTAAAACAACACAGATTTATTATCTCACAGCTCTGGAGGTCAGAAATCTGAAATCAGTATCACTGGACTAAAGTTAAGGTGTTGGCAGGGCTGTGTTTCTTCTGGATGTTCTAGGGGAGAGTCTGATGCCTTGCCTTTTCCAGCTTCTGGAGGCTGCCTGTATTCCTTGGCTCCTCCTCACTCCAACCACTGGCCATCACATCTCTTCGCTTACTCTGACTCTCCTTCCTTCTTTCACTTATAATGATTACATTGGGCCCACCTGGATAATCCAGGATACTCTCTCCATTTCAAGATCTTTAAGTTAATCACATCTGCAAAGTCCCTTTTGTCATGTAAAGTAACATATTCACAGTTTCCCAGAACTAGGATATGGACATCTTGGGAGCCATTATTCTGCTACTGATGAAATAAATTATTTTAAGATGGGACAAGAAATTTTAAACATAAAACTCCCTCTCTGCCCATTTGAGCCACTACCCTCTCCCCTTTAGTGTGCATTGTGCATCTGCATTACACATTAACTAGATCCCCTTAAAAAACACAGAAATGCCACCAAAAAAAAGCTATTTCCTTCTGGTGCCAGCAAGGTAACTCCTTAGGAGACAACATTCCTTTCTCAATCCTGTAAAGGCTAACAATAACCCACTATTAGTCTTGTTGGACTATGTAAACTGTCAGTATGTTATTTGATGTACAACCTTTTGTCTCAAAAACTTATATAACTGTGCTTTGACCTCTAGTGGGTGGAACAGTCCTCAGAACTTTCTGAAAGTCTGTCTCCTGGGTTATAATCCTCAGGTTGGCTCGAATTAAACTTTCCACTTCCTTCTTAGAGTGGCTCTTCATCGATTTTTACACTGACACTTCCATACTTCACTTCCTTCATTTCTTTGCTCAGTATTCTGCTCTGTTAGGTCTTCACTGCCCGTCTTTGTAAGACTCCATCACATCCTCACATTTTTTCATACCACCTCCCTGATTTTTTTCCTTAGTCTTCATCACTATCTCAAGTATCTTTTCAACTAGAATGTAAGTTTCATGAGGGAAGAAATTTTTTCCAGTTTTGCAGTGTGATATTCCTAATGCCTAGAACAATGCCTGACATTTGAATAGGTGCCCAAGTACTTGTTGAATAAATGACTTTTTAAAAAATGGAATGGAATTACATATGTTTTGTAGTATTTATTGCTCAAACAATAAATTTGATTGGTAACTTGAATCAGCCTACTTGATACTTCATCATGATACAACGTACATTTCATTGTTAGAGGCTGTGTGATCATAGGATGCAGTACTAGGATTCCCAGGCTGTAGTTAATAAATTTGTGCATAGATTTCCCATGAGAATGTGTAATGTAAAAAAAAAAAAAAAAAAAAGCTGCTAACTGGAAAGATTCAAAGTGGAGTCCATAAACTGCTTGACAATTGCTAAAATAAAAGGATTCTAAAATCAAAGAACCATGCAATATAAATAACATTAGTGCTGTTTATCATAAATACCTCTAGATCACTGCGTCTCATACATTAGCATGCATATGAACCACAAACCATAACATACATATGAGTTACCTGGGAGCTTGTTAAAAATGCAGATTCTGGGGCTTCCCTGGTGGCGCAGTGGTTGAAAGTCCGCCTGCTGATGCAGGGGACACGGCTTCGCGCCCCGGTCCGGGAGGGTCCCGCATGCCCTGGAGCGGCTGGGCCCGTGAGCCATGGCCACCGGGCCTGTGCGTCCGGAGGCTGTGCTCTGCAACGGGAGAGGCCACAACAGTGAGAGGCCCGCGTACCACAAAAAAAAAAAAAAAAAGCAGATTCGGAGGTGAGGCCTGGGATTCTGCACTGATGAATTTCTGAGTGATGCTGATAACTGCTGGTCCATGGAATAGCAAAATCTTACATGATATTAAAATCAGAAATTTCAAAGGTAATACTTCTTCTTTTGCAGGAAAGGTGTTAAAAACCAAGGTCTGGTTCCCTGGGAACCAGGGACTTCTCTGGTGGCACAGTGGTTAAGAATCCGCGTGCCAATTCAGGGGACACGGGTTCGAGCCCTGGTCTGGGAAGATCCTACATGCTGAGGAGCAACCAAGCCCGTGCACCACAACCACTGAGCCTGCGCGCTAAAGCCCACGAGCCGCAACTGCTGAGCCTGAATGCCACAACTACTGAAGCCCATGTGCCTAGAGCCCGTGCTCAGCAACGAGAAGCGACCACAATGAGAAGCCCACTCACCGCAACAAAGAGTAGCCCCTGCTCGCCGCAACTAGAGAAAGCCCCGCATGCAGCAACGAAGACCCAAAGCAGCCAAAAATAAATAAATAAATAAAAACCAAGGTCTGGGGACCTAAAGCGAGCATCAAACTTCCCCAATCATCACTGATGTGGTTAAGGGATTTTCTGAACTGAGATATCACTTTTTTTTTTTTGACCAAACATCATACACCAAAGACTGGTGTTTGTAATGTATAAATACTGGTTTGAATACAGAGGCAGGAAAAAAGGCAGATTGGGCCAAGGAAGCTGTAGGGATAAGACTTTAATAAAATAAATATATATGAAGTCATACAAATGAAGTCATACCCCACATCTCAAATAGTCTTTTTCCTCTCTTCCTCAGTTCCTCCTGTCTCTATATCCCAGATTTGCAATCTTGAATGTACCCTTTTTTCCCCCAAACTTTAAAATCATATATCATGTACACGTTAGTTTTTTTTTTGGTTGTTGTTTTGCACCATGAACAATACACATCTGGTAGTGCTGGTGTAATTCATTTACTTTTGAAGAAAATCAGTGGTAAAAGTACATAGCTTAAAACATCCATCAATAACAAAGCACAGTCCCCTGGCCCAACCTCCCTTATCATGACGTTGCTAGTTTCCAAAGCAGTCACTTTCAACCTTTAGCTATATCTCCTGATATTGTATGTGGTTTTAGACACTATCTATTCACTTTCTTCAAGGGAAGGTAAGGATTCGGTAATCTATATACCTCCTACCCAATCAGAGCTAAAGCAGCTTTTTGGTGAAGTCAACTTTCATTAATACCATCATTATGTGTAAATATTCACAAATAAGGATATAGTATATTATGATACATACTTTGCTTTTCATTTGCTTGTCAAATTACCTACATTCACTCCCAAAGTCTGAGAAAACCCCTTCTCAATACATTAGCTCATCATGAATCCCCCTCTTTCTTTTCCCTCTTTCCCTCTTCTTGGAGACATTCCCTTACTATACCTGTATTCCAGTCTGGGCTGACTACCCCTCCTTAGGGCTATTGTATGGTGTCTTACTGCGACGTCTCTTGCCAACCAGGCTTGAAGACAGGCAAGCAAAGGAAGGAAGGACAGTTAGAAAGGATGATGAAATAAGAAGTATTAGTCTCAGCGAGATGTTAGGGCTGGAGCTTAGCTGCCCTGCCTAGCCACACTTTGGGTTAGCAGGCATCTCCAAGACAAATGTTGTTTGGGTTGAATTATAAGGCCTCATTTTATCAATGCTTCCAGGACAATAGAGCATATGGAAATTGCATCCTCTTCTTTAACTACTATGGATATTATTTTTACCTATTCTGAGTACTTCTGTACTTCCCTAGGTGAGATGTGTGCATTTTTAGAAACTATTTTTATGCACCAGTTTTTCACAATACCTAAAGAGCAGTTTTTCATTTTTGAATTTATTTATTTATTTATACAGCAGCTAAAGAGCAGTTTTGAAATGCCATAAGTGGTAGTGGTTAAAGGCACCACTATTCACAAAGTTGGGAGGGGACCTAAAAAATGTTCATGTACAATAACTAGAGCATTTATAGCACAGAGATTAAGTTTTCTATCTCTGGCCTCAGTCTGGTTTTAAAACACAGCTTATGAACTACATGACTTGGGCAAATCAATTAACTTCTCTAAGTCTTAGTCTCTCTTCTGTAAACTGGAGATGATGATGATAATAATACTTGCCTTGTAGGATTAGAATGAAAAGTTAATGCATCTAAAGTACTCAGCACAAAACCTGACACATAGGAAAGAACAATTAGTATACAGTATTTATTACATATTTTCATGCTAAAATATAAAGCAGCAACAAAAGTCAGAATGTAAAGACACATAGAACAATTTTATTGTTTTTAGGAGACTTGGATATTCTAAAGACTCACTGAATTAATTTATTCATGTATTCATTTATAAAACAAGTATTAAGACTTGCTATGTTCAAGTATTGTGGACAGTGCTAGAAACACATAAATGGTTTTTTTTTTTTTTTTAAAAAAGGCCTGTGCAGCATTACAACAGCCAAGAGTTGGAAGCAACACATATTTCCAAAATAGATGAATGGATAAAGAAATGTAGTATATACACACACTGGAATATTATTCAGCCTTAAAAAAGAAGGCAATCCTGGCACATGCCACAACACGGATGAACCTTGAGGACATTATGCTAAGTGAAATAAGCCAGTCACAAAAGGACAAATACTGTATGATTCCACTCCTATGAAGTATCTAAAGTAGTTAGAATCATAAAAACAAAAAGTAGACAGATGGGTGCCAAGCGCTAGAGAAAGGGTAATTAGTGTTTAATGGGAGCAGAATTTCAGTTTTGCAAGATGAAAAAGTTCTATAGGTCTGTTGTACAACAGTGTGAATGTGCTTAACACTATTGAACTGTACACTTAAAAATGGCTACAGCGGTTAAGTTTAATGTTACATGTTTTTTTACCACAATCAAAAAAAATTTTTTTAAAGCCCCACAATTAGCAAATGAAATGCTGGGTCTATGATGGCTGGGTGGAGCAGCTCAGGTCCAAGGATGGTGAAATAACTGAGCACAGAGGAAGACAGCAGCAGGCCTGGGAGTCAGCTGAATTGCTGCACCCCATCTAAGACTGCAGCTCTAAAGGCCCTCACATGTGGAGTGTCAGGCTATGCCCAAGAAACAGGCATTATTTCATTTAGTTCCATAATATTCTTATGTGATAAGTGCTATTGTTTTTGCTGCTCTGTAGATGAGGAATTGAAGCTTTGAGAGATTAACTTGTCCAAGTGGTGGAAATAGTGATTTTGCACTTGAGCAGCTTCACTGCATAATCCATTCTCTGCTACTATCCTCTCTTGGGAAGGTGAGGAAATCTAGGACAGATGCCAACTAGTTGATACAACAGCAGAAGGCAAGGGTGGTGAAAGGAGGCAGAAGGTGGCAGATCTACCTATGGTATGAACCTTAAAGGAGGCAGGACTTAGACAAAGTGGGTCTGATTTCATATGCCAAATTTAGAAAAACCCATCAGTGGTGAAGTCAGAATCACTGAAATCAGTGAATGAACAAAATGAGTAGAGTGCAAGAGAGGAAGCCATGATTGAAATTTTGCAATCTTTGTGGGCAACACATCTCAACACAGCAACTTTTAAAAGAGTTACTTTGGGACTTCCCCGGTGGTCCAGTGGTTAAGAATCCGCCTTCCAATGCAGGGGACGTGGGTTCAAGCCCTGCTTGGAGTTCTAAGATCCCACATGCTGCGGAGCAACTAAGCCTGCACGCCACAACTACTGAGCCCGCGTGCCACTGCTAGAGAGGAGTCTGCGTGCCACAATGAAAGATACCGCGTGCCGCAACTAAGACCCAACGCAGCCAAAAAATTAAAAAATTAAAAAGAAAATAGAGTTGCTTCAATTTGCCTACTATGCTCTTTTATATACTCAGTATATATATATATGTATATATATATGTATATATATTATACACCATAGGTTATCATTCGATATATTTACCCAAACATCTTTACCTAGAGTTGTTCACAGTAATCAGGTGGTGAACAGAGTTCTTAATTACTTTTGTATTTTGACCTCATTTTAATGACCATTATTTATTTATTAAAAAAAAATCTTTGAGGCACTTTTTTAAAAAGAAATTTTATTTATTTATTTTTGGCTGCGATGGGTTTTCGTTGCTGCACACAGGCTTTCTCTAGTTGTGGCAAGCGGGGGCTACTCTTCGTTGTGGTGTGTGGGCTTCTCATTGCAGTGGCTTCTCATTGCAGAGCACAGGCTCTAGGCGCGTGGGCTTCAGTAGTTGTGGCATGTGGGCTCAGCAGTTGTGGCTCACGGGCTCTAGAGCGCAGGCTCAGTAGTTGTGGCGCACGGGCTTAGTTGCTCCGCGGCATGTGGGATCTTCCCAGACCAGGGCTTGAACCCATGACCCCTGCATTGGCAGGCGGATTCTTAACCACTGCACCACCAGGGAAGCCCATGACCATTATTTTTTAAATTATTTTTAATTGTGGTAAAATACACATAACATAAATTTACGATCTTAATCATTTTAAAATGTTTAGTTCAGTGGTATTAAGTATATTCACATTGTTTTGCAACTGTCACCACCATCCTTCTCCAGAACTTTTTTCATCATTGCAAACAGTAACTCTGTGCCCATTAAACAATAACTCCCTATTCCCTCCTCCCTGCAGCCCCTGACAAACACCATTCTACTTTCTTTCTCTAGGTATCTCATACAGGTGGAATTACACAATATTTGAATATCGACTTAATACTGGCCAACAAACCTCAAGGCCATTCTTCTGGGTCTCCTCGGTCATCCACACTGCTGCAGACCTGGAGGAAACCTCACTGTATGGAAATTCTCTGACCTCAAGAGCTAGAAATCAGTTCTTTGAAATAAAAATCACCATTTCTCTTAGAGGAAAATTTGAAGGACTACCCTAGCATTGGACTGAGACTTTAGAATGGAGTAAGTTGTAGGAGAAAAAGTAGAAAATAGTTTGGGTTGAGTTGGGGATCAATGATTTGTGTTGAATGTTTGGCATGTGACCCCATATGTATTAAAAAATGGGAAAATTTATCCTAAAATTCAGCTGGAAATGAGTTCTGGATTGTTCACCTTTGTGTTCAACATTAGTGTAAAAAACTGATTCAGTGTTTTTAAACTGGGCTGTATTACCCGTGGAACTATCCATGGAAACTCCTTTGCTTTGGTACAAGTTTTCTCAACCTGGGCATTACTGACTTTTGGGGCTGGACACTTGTTTTTTGCGTGTGGTGGGGTGGGTGGTAAGGCAGTCCTGTGTATGTAAGATACTTAGCAATGCCTTTGGCTTGTACCCACTAGATGTCAGTAGCACTCCCCCACCAAGTTGTGACAACCCAAAATACCTCCAGACATTGCCAAATGTCTTCCAGTGGGCAAAATCACCCCTAGTTGAAAACCATGGCTTTAGGAAGATGGAGAAGAAAAGGCACATTTCTTGCTTTGTTGAAGTAATTCAACTCTAAGTCTTTACTCAGACAAAAATTAATGTTGTAAAATTGGCTTTAGACTAAAACCAGCAAGCAATCCCTTTTTGCACTCATTTCCAATAAAAATAACAGATTCACACTTTCTTAAGGGAAAAAATACTGGGGGACTGGGGCTGCATGCACGGCTATCTGGTCAGGATGGTTTGCAAGAAGCAGCTCCTTCTACCCTGAGTTACAGGCCGGTCCCTCTTGTACCGATCACATTTCTGAAAACACATTAATGCATCTCTCCTATTACCAGATCCACAGCTACATATTTACAGCAGACAGATTTTAGAGGTGTCAGATGCAGGGCAGGTGCTCAAATATTTAGTAGGTAAATAAGGGTAATCAGAACCAGATTCACAGAGACCAATCTGTAAAAAAATTGTAACCTAAAAACTAACTCACTTCTGAAGTTTTCAGAGTATGTAAAATTGAGGTGTTTGTGATGTTAATTCTAACCATGCTGTTCTTCAGTTTAAGTCTTCAGTGAACTCCTTAGTTCAGTTAGATTATATCTCAGAGTATCTAGTACTCAATCTGGGGTCATTCTCCACTGGCATCCCATGTTCCAGCTAAACCAACCTGTGTAATGATGGCCAGCTGGGGAGACACAAATGATACATTCAGTCTGGAAAGCAAATTCAATATTATAAATTTGTAAGAAAAGGAGAACTTTTGAACTAAAACCCCTGAAAGAAAAGCTATAGCCAATATTATAACTTTGCAAGAAAAGGAAAACTTTTGAACTAAAACCCCTGAAAGAAAAGCTATAGCCAAGCTTTCTTGATTGTGAGAATGCACAGATTTTTTTTTTCTTTTTGAAAGATATTTTATGGGGACTTTTAAGAGAGTATATGAGATTTCTTTTACATTTTCCAAAACAAATCATGGTTTAAAAAGTTTCAGTGACATGACGTAATGCTTCTTACTTCATAGAGCACTGCCTTGCTCTTTGGCTTCCCCTCTGCTCTCCCTACCCTGTCACCCTAATGAGCCTCAGACCCATTCAGTTTCTAAATTTAAACATCACCTCTTCTCCTAGGAAGCCTTCTGTGATTACACCTTATGTGTACCCTCACCCCCATTCCCTAGCTCCCATCAGCACCCTGTGTTATTCTCTACTATAGCACTAACCACACTGTATCATGGTTATTTGCTCTACTCTGTCTCCCTGAAGGCAACTACTCACATATCTTCTGCATGGATGAATGTAGGTAAGTTTGAAATACTGAAATTCTGATACATATAAAGATTTCTTGTATTTTCCTGTTCTATTTTAGATTACTATTATAAGAGTAATTTAAACCCAGCTATTTAAGTAATTAGTATATCTTTAAATAAGGATTGTTTTTCTATATTTAGTAATTTCATAGTAAAGGCATCTATAAAATTGCCAAGTAGGAAGTAACTGGAGATGTGCCAAAGATGTAGCTATTTGTTATAAGAATATCCAGTGAAGATCAACAACCCAGGATTATGCTGCACACATACCTATGAATATTTTGCTGCTGTTACAAGTCATCCTATAGAAAAACAAAGAAGGAATATATTCAAAATGTATTGTTAAATACATGCACAGAACAGAAGCATTCAAAATCTTAGCTAATTCTAATCTTGTCATTCTCTGGTTAACAAAACTTAATGTTCCCTTACAGTTTTCAGCATTAAATCAAATTGATTATCTTAGCACTCCACAAAATAACAACACAGATCATCTAAAGTGGTGCTATGAGAGGTAATTTTTTTCCTTCCGTTTTTCATTATTTTCCAAATATTCCACAATAGAGATGGATAACTTCTTAACTGACAGTTTTTTTTAAAGCTTAATGCTAGACCTTTCATTTGCATGGCTATAAAACTATACTGATTAACTGCAGTAAAATGAACTAAAACAATACAGGAAGTAAAGATGTCAAAGGTTAAATTTTAAAAAACCCTCATGTATTATGGAATAACATTACTAATCCTCATTTCTATCTACTGTAAATGTTTTTCTAAATTAACACTAATAAGAAACACTTGAATTTACAAATAGATCTAGCCTGAAGATTTTAGTTTTTTACTGTAAGACATAACTTGGTGAAAAGTCATTTTGACCTGAAGTTTATAATAAAATATGAAGGAATATAGCAAATTTACTTCAAATATGAAACCTCAGGTTCAAACCATATCTTACTTGAAAATGTCAGAAGTCTATTACAGATTTTGGAAACCCACAAGAAACAAACATGTTTTAAAACCTGTAATTATATGTTTTAATTGGTTCTCAGCAGCATGGGTAAATGAATGACACTGATGATTAGCTTAGGGGAGAAAAGCAGAAAGAAAAAAATTTAACCAGTAGTTTTTTATCACCATTCTTTAATAGCTGACATCTTAATATGTTTCTGGAATGAACAAATTAAAGGTATTATATATAGCAGTCTGAACAGTCAACAATAACTTTCTTATAGTCTTATCAACTGAAATAACAGAATTTTAAACATGACTTAGCTTTCACTTCGTCACATTAAACCATACTCTTCTGTTACTCAGTTCATTCATTTCTTGAGTGCCTGCCTTTAGATGCCAGGTGTTTGATCTAAGTTTTCAAGTAGAGTTATTATTCAGCTTAAGCCACTCTATTTAGTTGTCAACAGTAGTTAGAGCAGGACCTTAAAGAAGAGGTCAAAATTAGATCAATATTTAGATCCAAAATGATTATAAAACATACCAAAGGTCATGGAACATAAAGCATTACTGAGACGAGTTCAATGTTTAAAATACCTTTTCTTTTTAAGGATAAGCTATAATATATACATGCATATAGAGCTATATACATTGGTTTGTGGCTGCTACTTCTGACAGATCTTTTCTCCTTGGATGCACTTACAAATTCATGAGAATACCACTGAAACAGGACTTTCTAAACATTTTTAAAAACCTAGTTATGAGATAAGTGACTTGTCACACAGTGAGACAGAAAAACAACTGATATACATTGTTAATTTGTTCAAGTAATGTTATGTACAGTTTTATTGCCAGTATATGCACAACAGTAAGCATAGAACTATAAATACACAATGTAATTAACAGCAGAAAACAAAATTGTTACAGATAAAGGGGGGGATATAGAGAAACTATTTTCCTGCTGCTAGAACAAAAACGAAGGAAGGTAAAAGCCTGTCACAAATCATCCATTCAGAACTCTTGCCTTAAATTCTTTACATATATTTCTACATTTTTTCGATTAAACAAAGAAAGTACAGATAACTCTGTAACAAAAGCAAATTGCCTCCCTAATAGGTATTTGCCTTTCCAGTCAAATTCACTTTATGTTAGGATTTTTTAAAAAGTCAAGATGAGAAATCATTAGTATCCTGGTTCCAAATTACCTAATTTGCCTTCCACCAAAACTGGTAATTTTTGAAAGTTGGTTGCACATGAAAATAAGAGGTGTAGCAAAAGGTGATTAAAAAAATTTGTTAAAAAGTAACAGAAAATCACCCTTTTAATAGTTTTCCAAAAGACACTATAGGCAGCAGCTCAGTTAAAAGTATTAGCCCTGAAGAGGTAGAGAATTTGAGCCCATTATACGAAGATAATAACCTTGGCACCATCTTCTCTCTCATCAGGATCAATGTTTTCAAGTAAGACAATTTCATGGTAAAAGGAAACCAGGTTCCACCATTTAAAGAAAAGGTGCTGGTCGACTCCCATGTCTCAATAATTAGTTTGTTTATTAAATGAGAAACAGAAGA
Organism: Physeter macrocephalus; assembly: GCF_002837175.3. Lineage (NCBI taxonomy): Eukaryota > Metazoa > Chordata > Mammalia > Artiodactyla > Physeteridae > Physeter > Physeter macrocephalus. Next base: position 55,271,067 of record NC_041231.1, on the reverse strand, counting down.
CGGTCAAGGACACACATGCACTGATTTTTTTTTAATGTTTCCATTATCAAGTTTATTCATAAGTGAATTTGATATTAATAAATAAAAAAAGCATCATTCACAACAAAGATAAACAAACCAAAAAACCCTGCAATGAAACCTTCTATTTTAATAAGTAACAAGAAAAACACAGGCTGATGATTTGGTACAGCTTTCTTAAGGGATCATAGAGGGGACATGGTTTTAAATAAAGATGGCAAGATCAACAACCAACAAAGGATATCAGCCTTACAGAACTGGCTGATTCTGTAACATTTCTTTGAGGTCTTAGTTTTAAAATACAGATCACCCCAAAGAAGTTGCAACTAATTAATGACGTGTATCACCATCACACCAACAGAGTCCAGCTGTAGTTCAGATTAGTCCTGCTTTATTTCACATCATTTCAATATTTCTAGCATAGGACATGATACGGAACAAAACTCAAAGTAGCAATAAAAATATTATTCTGCATTTGAATAAAGGCCAAAAAATGTTTAAGACTGTTAAACTTTTAAAGCTTTAAGCATTCCTGTTTAACCAGCATTTAAAAAAAGTATACAGTCATAACACTGGCAAAGGTTAATGGGAGGACAAAGAAGTAAAACATGTGAAATGATGAATTAGATTAAAAATTACTTTGTATTGACCAACTGATGTTAATACTGCTTCTTCTTGAATTTGGAATAACTATCATAAAAGTTACATGCAGACTGAGGATAGCCCTCTGTTACAGAAAATACAAAACAAAACAAAAAACTAAAACTGGGAAACAATGGTAACTTCCAAAAGATGTATTTGAAAATTTCCTTTCATTGATGAGGGTGGTCTGTCTGTCCTTTCTTTGAGAGACCTGGTTCACTTCCATCCGCTTCACTAACTTTGTCCAGAAACATCAGTAGTGGGATCAGCTCCTCCAGAACCTGTTTGTGCACGTTTGATGTAAAGATTCAGTAGCTTCATCTGCAGATTCAAGCCAAACATGTCATGTGAGAAAGCTGCTCTAAATTATTGTAAGATGCTCATTAAAAAAATTATACATATGTGAGCTTCAAAAGATATTTTAGACTGAGGGGTTATTATAATGCCCCAGTTACTGTTGATAATTAAGAATTTCAAAAAATTTTTTAAGTCTCAGTTTGTTCAGGACTGAGTATTCTAGTATGCCTTTTCAAAAAATGTTATAGTGATAACATAAAAAATTTAGAAAAAGAAGTCACCATTAAGACAATAATGATAAACATTTGAGCAGTATGTGCTATACAATATACTGCCTTAAATTCTCTCTTTTTATCTTCACGACATTTTACAGACGAGGAAATCGAGATACAGGATGTGCCATCCCTGCCTAAGGTCACAGGGGTAGAGAGAAGTGGGCCAGGAGAGGCAATTAGGCACTTGGGCTCCAGCACCCAAGATCTCAGACAACTACGTCACTGCTCTCCTAACAAGAATGTTTTTGATTTCTCTGTGTCATTTTGCAGTCTTTATTGTATGAGATCATATTTTTATAGTTTGGAATCAAAGCACATCCAATTCTCTTTTCCACTTTTTTTTTCACCTAATGTCATTCTCAGATATTTTTCCTACCTCCTGTCTTCACATGCAACATTACTACTGACTGCCTAGTATTCTGGTAAAGTGCTGAATTTTAATTCTTCTACAGACAACTCTGGATTATCAGGACCTAACTTAAACTTATGACAAAACTCAGGATACAGGATACATTTTTCCTGAAAACCACTTTGTTCAAAGTTTGCTTTTTTTTTTTTTTGGTATGTGGGCCTCTCACTGTTGTGGCCTCTCCCGTTGCGGAGCACAGGCTCCGGACTCGCAGGCTCGGTAGCCATGGCTCACGGGCCCAGCCGCTCCGTGGCATGTGGGATCTTCCCGGACCGGGGCACGAACCCGTGTCCCCTGCATCGGCAGGCGGACTCTCAACCACTGCACCACCAGGGAAGCCCCAAAGTTTGCTTTTTTTAACATTGTCTTTGACCGAAGGGTTTTTAAAGCTGGTGTCCACGAGATTCAGAGGCTCACTGAACGCCCCCCACCCCGAAACTATGTGTAAAATTTATCTGTATGCATTTATTTTTCTTGGGATGAGATTATACCTAAAGCTCAAAGTGGTCTGTAACACAGAAAAGGTTAAGAACCACTGCTTTCTCTTTCTTTCTTTCAGCCACGCCACACAGCATGTGGGATCTGAGTTCCCTGACCACGGATCAAACCTGCGCCCCCTGCAGTGGAAGAGCAGAGTGTTAACCACTGGACCTCCAGGAAGTCCCTAGAACCACTGCTTTAATCTGTCTATAACTTGTATAGGTATTTATTGTAAGGTATATACCTGAGCTCTTTTTCCTTCTATGTATTTTTTCTTCCCTTTGCTACTTAAAAAATAAATTTGAGGGCTTCCCTGGTGGCGCAGTGGTTGCGCGTCCGCCTGCCGATGCAGGGGAACCGGGTTCGCGCCCCGGTCTGGGAGGATCCCACGTGCCGCGGAGCGGCTGGGCCGGTGAGCCATGGCCGCTGGGCCTGCGCGTCCGGAGCCTGTGCTCCGCAACGGGAGAGGCCACAACAGTGAGAGGCCCGCATACCACAAAAAAAAAAATAAAATAAAAAAAAAAAAAATAAATTTGATTATAGTAATGACAACTGTTAGGATTTGGGGAAACTTTTTATATGAAGGTGAGTGTCTTGCCAGTTAACCGGTTCATAAACCATAATTCAACAATCATAGTTTATCCTCACCCCTTAGAACAAATTTCAAGGTTTTTATAGTATCAAAGAAATGAAGAAAGCAAGACTGATTTTGTGTTTTTTTGCATCTTAAGGACTAATTGGAAAATTTATTTTAACATAAATCAAAGTTAAACATTTATTGTGATCATAATAAGAACAGAAAGAGGAGAAACAAATACTTGATTATCATAGTTCATAAAGGAAAAATTTTTAAATGTTCAATTGTTCCATATTTGGGGACATATAAATCCATGGATATGTAACTACTATTTATTCTTAATTAAACAGCCCTTGGGGGTAAGGATTTGGGTGTGGGAGTGAGGAGAGTCAGTCGGTGATCAATAAATAACCAGAAGCTGTAGGCATTTTTTTCACAGCAGTCTACCAACCACCCTACCAAACCGCTGACCTCACCTGAGTAACAGATGTGAAAGTACAAACAGCTAAACTGCAAACGGTAAGAGGACTAAGTTGGATTCGCAAAGCCTAATTAAAATCCGAATAACAAATTTACTCTTTTTATTTTAATTAATTAATTAATTAATTAATTTTTGGCTGCGCGCAGGCCTTCTCTAGCTGCGGCAAGCGGGGGCCACTCCTCGTTGCGGTGCGCGGGCTTCTCACTGCGGTGGCTTCTCTTGTTGCGGAGCACGGGCTCTAGGTGCGCGGGCTTCAGCAGCTGTGGCTCGCGGGCTCTAGAGCGCAGGACCAGCAGTTGTGGTGCACGGGCTTAGCTGCTCCGCAGCATGTGGGATCTTCCTGGACCAGGGCTCAAACCCATGTCCCCTGCATTGGCAGGCGGATTCTCAACCACTGCGCCACCAGGGAATCCCCCAAATTTACTCTTTAACACACTCAAAGAACTCAATTTTGAAGAAGGACCCACAGCCACCATCTTTAGAACAGAGCAGCACTACTTACTTTACTGCCAGTGAGCTGACTGAGATGTGGTTTTAGTTCATCACCAATTACCGCATGAACAGCTACCAGGCAGAAGACACAAGCTTTCCGAACACTGCTCTCCGAATTATCATAACCCTGGGAAGAAAAGTCCTTGTTAGCACTCCTGAAGGATCTGAGGAAAGTACCATTCCACAGAGACAGAAGTGCAACTCAAAGAGGAGATCCCAAGTGTGCTGAGGAGAGAGAGCTTTACTGACTGGACAAAGTTAATTTCTCACCTTTTCAGGCAGAGACGTGCCCTTCCCTCCTCCACCTCCGCTTCGGCACCCCCACTCCACTGTCAGCCTTCCTTATCGGGTTCTTTCTTACTTAGCTTGGAAAGCTGCAATCCTCTGACTCTGGGGCTGCCCCTCTGCCAATCCACCCTGCCGAAGTCTCTGAATTAACCTTCCTAAAGCATTCAGCTGTAGTGAATTCAACAGCTCCTCACTATTGAATAAAACCTAAACTCCTTGGCCTAGCAGTCAAGGTACTCCTGTAATCCAGGCTGAATTAAGCTTAACATCTGGCCCATCCCTACCATTACTCTAAGTTATTCATCCAACAAACATTTATTCAGTACCCACTATATGTATGACACACACCTATTATGTATATTCTGTTCTTAGCACCAAAGCACAGATAAGAAAGGAAAAGATTTGGATCTTATCTTCAAGGACCTCACAATTTAGTAGTATTCGGCTTAGAAAAGAGTCACAAAGGTAATACTATAGAAGCACAAAGAAATGAATGATTAACTCTCTTCAGGAGGGATCTTAATATACATACTATGTAAAATTAGTCATTAAAATTACATTATAGAATATTATTTATTGGATGGAAAAAGTTCACAATCTATGATTAAGTTAAGCAAAGCATGTTACAAAATATGATCCCATTTTTTTAAAGTATTTATATGTATGGGTTTGTATGCATAGAAAAAAACCACATTAAATGGTAAGTTACCATGCTAAATGGTAAGTTTTATGTTATGTATATTCTACCACACACACACAGAGCTAATTACAGAAAGTCTTTGCTCCGAACACCTAAGACAGCAGGAAGGCTTGGTCATGCCACTAGTGTTGCCTGGCAAGTGCCTAAAATAACTGAGTCCCAAATGTATCACACATAGCTTATTCCTCCAAGCTTTGCTGCTTACCTGTATTAGGCCTGGCATAATCTCTGGCAAAAGCAGGTTAAGGGTTTCCTTGGAAACTCTCTCTATCACTTTTGTTTGCATTTTGATTGCAGCCAGATTAATTGGGTAATCTGCAGTTTGAATGATGGGACAAAGCACTTTGATGCACTGCTCCGGACTGATTGAAGTGGCCAACACTGACGCAGCTTCCTCAGCAGATCTCACCACCTAAAACAAAGAGGTCAACATTTAGCAGGGAAGTAATTTTGTAAAACTTATACTGTGGCCTGGATGTATACACTTCATGAAATATGTCCTAGGACATTATATCTGGGATTTTCTTTGAAAACACTAAACAAACATAAAAGGTGAGGGTACAGATAAAACAGGTTTGGTAAAATGTTGATAACTGTTGAAGCTAGAAGATGGAAACATGGTGCTTTTTTACATCATTCTTCCTTCACTTGTGTTCTCTTAATGTTGGCTTGATTCAGTGATTAAAAGCAACTTTAACATGATATTGTGGTCTAGTTCTGCAGGGGAGTGGAGGCTCTGTCCAACTAGACTACACTGTGACTGGAGTCCTCTGCATCAGCCATGCTGAGACCCTGCTCATTGTTAGGACCGTCAACTCCAGGAGGGCTTGTGCCTTTTATCACATTATTAACAAAATAAAATAAAAATCATTTCATTAATATGTTATCAAGTTAACGGCTATTTCCCCTACTGTTCATAATGATTTTCTTTCCTTCTATATTGGACTTGGGGAGGGTAAAACACTGGTTCTGCAATGAAGAGAAGAAACAGTTATCTATATTTTTATTGGAATCTGTAATCTTTAAAGATGGTCTTGAAAACATGTAAAAATTATTGCTTTTGCTGCTACTTTGGTATTGTCTCATTTGTGCTCTCAATCTGTGAGAGGTACTTAGAAAGGTATAGTGGAAAATACACTGCAAGTCAGAAGACCTAGGGCTAATTTCAGCTCTAACACCTTAAGAATGTCAATTTTATCTTTGGTAAAAACTGGTATGCTACAAGGCCTTATTTAGGTCAGAAGGTGGATAACTAAAGTACAAATATGACATAGTTTTTTTAAGCCTTCAGCAAGATGCTACAGATGTACCACTACTAAACACCAAGTGGATTTTTTAAAAAATCGGATTAAAAATCCAGGTAGATTTAAAAGTTATGGCTCACTCTCCTATAAGATTCACAGTCACAGCTTCTGAAAAGTGAATTGCCCAGAGGGTTTCGATTTTTCCATATCCTCACCAACATTTCTTAGTATCGTTCTTCATCATGTGTGTGAAGTGTGGTATTTCATTGTGGTTTTAGCTGCATTTCCCTAAAGACTAATGAGGGTGAGAATCCTTTTATGTGCTTATTGGCCATCTGTATATCTTCTTTGAAGAAATGTCAACTCAGATCCTTTGCTCGTTGAAAAACTGAGTTATTTACCTTTTCATTGTTGAGTTATGAGAGTTCTTTATATATTATGGTGGTTAGTCCCTTATCAGACATGATTTGCAAAAATTTTCTCCTATGTTATGGGTTGTCTTCTCACTTTCCTGAGAGCATCCTTTGAAGCACAAAAGTTTTTAATTTTGATAAAGTTCAATTTACTCTTTTTTTCCTTGTTGATTATTTCTGCTTTTGGTATTGTATCTAAGAAACTATTGCCTAACCCAAAGTAACAAAGATTCACACCTATGCTTTCTTCTGAGAGTTTTACAGTTTTAAATCTTATATTTAACTTTAATCTATTTTGTGTCACTGCTGTTTTAACTTTTTTTGACTTGTCTTTTGCTTATGTATTGCTCTGATGCTTTCTATTAGAGTTGCAATCCCTATTTGAAACTTGCTTTTCTAATTATTTTAATAAAAGTCCTTATGATTATCTCATCTCACTGATTATCCCATGAGTGTCACTGGTCATGATGGGGATATCCTGACTATAATGTAACAAGACAGGTTTACAGGACTCTTTCAGGAAAGCTGTCCTCATTGTTTTACTGAGTAAACTTTTAACAGACATCTAGCTCCTACAGGCAATTTACCACTTTAAAATAACAATGATTCTTATCTTCATTAGTTATTTTAAAAAACCAAATTCTTATTGGTAAATGGAAAGTGAAGTTAAGATTGGTGAACTCTAAATGGAAATCTAAAAGTGAATTATAGGAGGAAATGAAATCAGATAAATTATATCCTAGAGCTCACCTATTTTAGGTAAAAGGCCATGGTATCAATATAATTCGTTAAAAAGAAAAGATTATATGTTTGCTTCTCAATCAGATACTACCTTGAACATTAAGAAAATGCTTGCTAAGAGTACTTTCAAACAACGTTTGTATGTTTCATGTAATAATATCAGAAGTACTGTCAGGTCACTTACCTCCTTATGAGGATCTTTATGTGCTTCCAGTGTTTTCATGACAGTCAGTTCTGCATAGTTTTTAAATCTTGCTGGTTGATGCCTTAGGATTTCTCTTAAAACCTTTAATGCCAAAGCCCTGATTGTAGGCTAAGAAGAAATATTTTAATGTTTTTAATATTTTGGGTTGTAGACGATCTTTACATTTTCCATTTCTGTAACTTAAGGGTCTTAATATGGGTTGGGAGAATTGTAGACAACTGCACAAAATATGCGGTATATTACACAATTAAGTTTTCACATCTCTAGTTGAAAACTAATACTTCTTAAAGAAACCAAGAACCACTACCTTCTATTAAAAAGGAGGTTTTGCTTTTGAACAACTAATTCAAATATGCAAAAAAAAGTACTCTCCTATAAAAATTTTGTCAGCAACCTTTCATTTTCCCTGTTGTCAACTGTTGAAAATCATTGAGCTGCTTGGTTGGGAAGAAAAAGTACTTTACAGTGAAAATTTCAGGCAGAAAGAAGCAGCAGAAAAGACTCATTTTCCCAATTTCCAAATCTGTGTAGCACTTGATTAATAGGCAATGACAGGCAATCCAAGACAGGAAAAACAGGCTATTGTTTACATATTCTGCCATTTTACCTCTTTATCCCCAAGGGTTTCAAGCAATAAAAGTAATATTGTTTTGAAGTGTTCATCCCAAACACTGAAAGATTCTTCCTGTGTCAATTTCATGAGTTCATAGAGGGCGATTTTTCTTTCTTCTACACGTTCATTATGGTTAGACAACTCCTTCAATAACTCTGCAACCAGGTCAGAATGGTCTAGGGAAAGATCTGTCATAAGGACATGATGTTAATTCTGTAACTTTATAGGTCAACTTTCACAAGTATGGGGATGACAACGTTATAACATCATGAAACACAAACAGAAAGTAGCTTGTAAAAAAAAAAACCCAAAGACAAAGAAAAATGACCAAGTAATATTCCTTTCCATTTGTCATCCCCAAAACCTCAATACTAGTTTAAAACCATTTATAATAAAAATTCACAGGAGAATTGTATAATGAAGCCCCATGTACCCATCACCCAGATTTAAAAATTATTAAGATTTTACCATTCTTACATCATCTTCGTACCCCCCCCAACTTTTCTTCTGAAAAATTTTTAGCAAATCCCAAATGTATCATTTCATCCTTACACACTTCAGCATGCACTTCTATGTTGTCATGCCAGGAGGCTCACAGTGTCTGGGTACTCAATTTTCAGCGATACTAATAAATGATCACTGGATTTAACTGGTAACAACTTGATCCCACCATTGTAAAGTTCCGTCAACCTTTTAACTAATGATTTCACCCACTGATGTTGCTGAATCAATTATTTTATTAGGAGTTAAAAATGGGTTGGAATTCTTTTGAGAGAGTGAGTTTATCAACTAGAGCTATTTTGATTGCCCTGAAATACAGTTTGATAGAAAAGGCAGAATACCTAATATATTTCCCTTTAAATTTCTGAGTCAAGAGTTGGGCCCAGTGGTTATCAAGGAGTTTTCATTTGTTTTTGCTTTCTTTTTTTAAAGTATAATTATAAACTCATGAATTTTATGAATGTTAAAGGACACATTGTTTATTTTTCAAAGTCATCAGATAATGCTTTGAGAAATCTTTGTAGGAAAGACAGTTAAATCCAAAAGTTCACATTAGAACCTTAAAAAATACCAGAGTTCTTCCTGAATTCTTTTGATGATAAAATACATGATAAATTCAGGTTTGAGGGACTTGGGCAGGCATGCTTGAGCTTGTGCCATAGATTCTTTTCCCTTCTAACTCATTCTCTGGAATGAAATAATCATAGAACATGGTGCCTGAGACTAGAAGGTACACCTGGGGTCACTCCCTCTCCCAAGTCTCCAGGAAAGACAGCTAACACTGTGGAGCTGTATTCTCTATAGCTTCACTTGGCATGAGTATGCTGGCCTTTTGGAGAGGGTTGCTGCCTACAAAAGGAAACACTCAAGAAGAAAGAGCACTTTTCCCAAAAATGAACCTTGAGGTTGTAGTTTGCCAGATGGTTCACAACTGGTCCATAAAAACAGAAGCTACTGTGCCTCATCCTGCCAGCTGGTTAGCCACTGACCTAGAGACACCAATGGCCTGACATTATAGGTCTCAGGGAACCCACAACTACAAGTAGGGAAAGAAAAGTTATATTTCACTTAGAGGATTCAGAAACCTGAGGAAAGGAAATCAAGCTGAACTACTAGAACAGATGACTTCTACTGGAATAAAACAGATGATAGGGAAGGGAAATTGAACCAAAATGTAATGACAATATTCACTGCCTATAAAAAAGGAAGTTTGTTAGGACAACTTTCGTGGAACTATAATAAGAGCATGAAGAACTTCTGGCTCCCAAACACTCATACACAGAGCACAAAATGTGATTACTGAATTTAAAAACTTGAGATAATCTAGAAAGAATGATCACTGAGGAGAACTAAATTAGGGTTTTGGAAGATCAGGAAGAACCTCTGCAAAATGCAGAGCAAAACCATGAAAAATAAGAAATTTGAGTTCAAAGATCTTAACTTGGAGAATAAAAACTGTCATAATAATCTCATTTGTATAGACCAACATTAGAACAATATTGCTGGCTTAACAAGAACTACTGCAGCAGGATCAATGCATCTCTATAAACCGCTCAAAAATTACTCCTGTGAAGTTTCATTATCAGACTTTGAAAGATGTCATAAAAATCATTCTGATAAGAGTATATTTTATTTCAGCTGAATAAAGGGAAATCTCAAGAAAATGCTTTGTTTCAAAGGAACTCAGTTCTCTTCTTCATGAATATAGGCTTTGTAATTACTCTAGAAGATAATTAGAAATGACTTGTCATATAATGGTCTGGACAGATGACTGACAGGAAAATAACTTCTGCCAAAGAAAGCACATAAATTATTTGTTAAAAAACTGAACTATTTATGTCATACAAATGAGATAAACCTAACGTACTGAATTAATTAATATAAAGTAAAATCAATTGTATTTCCTCTTCTGACACACAGAAGCATTGTTGTTCTGTGAAAAGAACACAGGCTCTGGAGTCTCACCAAGCCTCTGCCCCTTAGCCTTTGTGTGATAGGAGCACGCTCTCAATTATTGTGGAGGCTGGGTTTTCTTATCAGTAAAATGGGAAAATAGCACGCACCTCCTAGGGTCATGGTGAGGACCTGGGCCTGAAACATGAGTCTCCCTTGAATAACAGTATCATCCTCACTAGAAGTGTACATATTCTGGAATATTATAGTCCCCGGTAAACTTTACAAAGGTCATAATTAGAACTGGCCATTAGTGGGTTTGACTTGTTAGTTTTGATAAATGTATCACTAATGTGTGTATCTGTCTGTAATATGTACAGACACATCTGAGTAAGATGTGTCTTCGAGATATTTAATAAGTCTCAGAATTTTAAAACAAATTCCTACTTGAACAAAATAATTATCTCCTGCCAAAAGTTTTATATTTTAAAAACAAAATAAGGAGAAATTTTACTTGGGGGCAGGGCATAAAAGAAAAATCAAAACAGCAAAACGGAGGTCAATACATTACAAAAGATAATGTCAGCAATGTTTACAATAAAATAATGTCAAATAAGGTCTTCCCCACCTCAAATTTAAAAAAGAAAATAGACAGTAAATGAAAACAATTGCTATATGAAGCTTGGAACAACTACTATTTTGGTGTAACTGAAGGCTTATCTACCTTCACATGTTTCAGAAGTCAAACAAGTATTATGCTGTGAAGAAATAACATTCTCCAGTTCAAAAATATTCTACCCAGTTAGGTTTCAGTTATATAATTTCCAAAGATATTTTCCTTTAACAAATGAGAAATATATGATCCTTAGTAAAGGAGAAGAGAATTAGACAATAAGGGGGTGATCTTGCTAAGTTGTCATGATTTTGGCTTTGTGGTACTTGTGATATATCAAGCCTCAACATGAGAAGCTGGTAAAAACACAATTCCTCAATCTCATAAAATGAAGATATTTTTCCATTTATCAAAATTACAGGCCTGGGGACAGATTCCCAGGCAGAGTACGGAGGGTTTCCACACGTGAGAGTGGGAAAGATAGGGTTTCAAAGCTCAGCTAGAACAAGAAGCGTGTCCACATGTAGTGGCAACCAGGTGTGATGTGTCAGAGCCCAAGCAGAATGGCATGGAGGCCAAGGAAGTTGAGGGTAGAATGGTAGAGCCCAGCAGGGTGGGGAGTGCATCCGCGCAGGTGAAGAGGTGGTGGCAGAGATGGAGAACTGGCTGCAGAGATGGAGAACTGGCTGCACACAGGAGGATTGATCAAATAAGTAAGTATATTCAAGATAACGGAAGTCAGGTTTCTCACAGGGAGTTATTAATATGGAAAGGGAGAAACTAAAATTAATCTCATAGTGCTAGACTAGAATTGGAGTTATTGGTATAAACACATAGCTTTTGACAGATACAGCAATAGATATAAATCAGCGTGCACGCGTGTATACACATGCACATGCACACACAAACACACACACTCCCTAGCTCTAGTCACTTAGAGGTCTGGGGAGTAGTGATGTCCCACCAGCAGTGAGTACACCTAGTGCCCAGACTTTAGTCTTTAAAGACCATTTTCTGTTAAAAGAAACTAAGGATCGATCCTTGGAGAAATGGTTGATTCCAGGACTGAAGCAAGGACAGTATAAGATTTTGCTGTGTCAGAATGTAAGAATGGGGACATGTTAAAAGGACACAAAAGCCAGCTTGAATGGGATCCTGATGGTCAAATTAAGGACAATTTGAGCATCAAAATAAATAATGACAGTTAAACATTATAGCCCATTGAATACAACAGGAAACTACGTGTCTGTACAGTTATAAATATTTATTTTTTTAAAATAAATAAAATTTAAGTTTAATGAGGAACAGGATATTTACAGTTTTAAAGTACCTCTCCACAAAACACTTAGTAATTACAAAATGAGCAACTTCATAGTGGAGAAGCCTGTTAGCAGCACCATAATCAAGTGATCAAAATTACATCACCAATCTTGGGGCAAAGGGAAATCATGTGTTAGTTGAAGGACGCACTGACACTTCTGTGATACTGATGCCAAGAGTACAAAAAAAATCTGAATCCAATCATAAGAAAACATCAGACAAACCTAAATTGAGGGAAATGCTACAAAATAACTGGTCTTTAACCATCAAAAGTGCCACGGTCATGAAAGCCAAGAAAAGACTGAACACTGAAGGAGACGTGATGATTAAATGCAACATGACATTCTGAACTGGATACTCCACTATAAGATATTATTGGGACAAGTGGAAAAACTCTAAGGATGGGTAGTTATTAATGTAGCACTGATAATTCCCTGACTTTGATGAATATATTGTAATTATACAGGACACTGTCTTTGCTTATAGAAAGTATGTCCTAAAGTATTTGAAGTGATGGAGCGTCAGTTTGGCAACTTACTCTCAGATGGTTCAAGAAAAAGTTCCTTCTACTGTACTCCCAACTTTTAAGCAATAATACTTAAAAAAACCCCCTACATATATATATATATATATATATATATATATACACCTATATAGTGCATATATATGTGAGATATACATATATATAGCGGAGCCGAAGCAAGAAATGTCAGTTGTGACCTCTGTGCATAAATAATTTAAAACCAATGTAAATTAAGCTGCTAAAGCTAGGTCTCAATCACCAGGCTGTTGCTACTACGCAGGGTTCCAAGGGCACTTTGCTGCTAGGTCCAATTCACACACTTCTGTTATGCTGCTATCATGACTAAACCTCAACAGCATAGTCAACTATTTATGATAGATTAAAATACACCAAAGTGCATAATTGTGGCGATTTTATAGATTCTTATGTAATTTAGACAGTTTGGTATGTTGTCATACTTTTGCCTTTGTGATATATGTGATATATTAAGTCTCTTAACATGACATGTTGGCCAAAATATGATTCATTGACCTCATTAGTAATCAAAGAAATTCAGAAGTGAAGATATTTTTCTATTCATCAAAATAAGAAAAATTAAAAAATAATCTGATATCTAATTTCTAGTCTTCCTAACAATTAAGGAAATGCTCATTAGGATGACCTATTTTATATCCATCACAATGACAAAAAATAAAAACACTTAAACATTCTGGGTTGGTGAGGAAATCAGTACTACTTAAACTGGCCAAGTGTTTTGAGTTGGTAATTGGTAGTAACTCTCAAAACAAACTTACAGATATCCCTTAAATGGGCAATTCTATCCCTAGAAACCTCTTAGAATTACCTGTATGTGTACATAAATTTTATGCAGAAATATGTTCACTGACAGCAACACTGAGGGAATAAAGGGAAAATCAGAAATTACCTAAGTATGAAATCATGAGAGTGTTGAGGGGGAGACTTTCAAGTTTATTTACATAAAGTTATATATTACTATACATTACTTAGTTAAGAAAAGAATTAATGGATCATGTAATTTGTAGAGGAAAAGAATGTAACTCCTTACTATTAAAAATAAGTAAAACATTTACAGTGTTTTGTACTTTATAGTCAGTTCTTATACACCTTATCCAAACCTTACTGCATACTGTGATCAGAAGGGCAGGTAACATAGCATCTCCAAGCTAGGGACAAGTGAGATTCAGGAAGGTCAACCAACTTCCCAGGTGATGCAGCATAGTGTTAGAGCTTAGACCTAAACCAACTCCAAATCTTAATGGTAGCTTTTCCCATATTTGGTTCTTGAATGTATCTTATTAAAGAGTTTATGACTTCACACTCAAAAGGCTATGTAAAGAATGGGTATCCTTTCAAAGGGTTTTGTCATTCTGGTATAAAAATTAATAACTAAATGAAATGTGTCTACAGATAGACTAAATTTATAAGCTACAACTGGTTTCAGTTGTTTCTGGGAGGTCACTGAGGTTTTCTTGATTTCAAGGATGATATTAGGATGATTAATCTGCCTCTTATTCAGGGTCAGAAAACCACCAAACCACTAGAAATGAGCTCCTAGAAGATGGGAGAGAACGTTCCCACCCCCAAAGATCCTTACTTTTTAGGGAGTTACAATAAAAGAGCATGCATATTTTGTTTGCTTCGTTGATTACCAGTCCTCCAAAACACAGACAGTAGCAGCAGGACCCAGGACATACCATCAGGAAACTGGTCAGCATCATCATCAAACATGGCTTCCTTGAGGGCAGACTTATTGAAGGGACTGATGCTATCTGAGTAGTTATACGGATTATAGTCTCGAGAGCGTGGAGAGGAGTGAGCAGGCATCGAATGGAGCAATGAAGCTTTATTATCAAGGGCTGTTTGGCTTGAGTCAGTAGCATCACCTCCTGCTCTTGGGTCAGACATCCCAGGACCGCCACAGGTCTATTAATGGGAAGGGGAAGGCAGAACAAATTAACTCCTTTTTAAATCTCTTTGAAATTCTAAAAAGATATTTCCCTACTGCTTCAAAAGCTATTTTAAAAAGGTAACAATAACCAGCCAAAATAAATTAAGTAATGGAAATCAACATGATGAGTTAAAACTTACATGCAAGAAGTCACAGTTTATAGAAGAGATGTAAAGAAACCACAGCCATAAGGGCAAATAAGAACTGTAAAAGAATGCTGTCTCTCCTCCTACAGAATGGACTTGAGGACAGGGGAGGGGGAAGGGTAAGCTGGGACAAAGTGAGAGAGTGGTAGTGTATATAAGGACATATATACGCTACCAAATGTAAAATAGATAGCTAGTGGGAAGCAGTCGCATAGCACAGGGAGATCAGCTCGGTGCTTTGTGACCAGCTAGAAGGGTGGGATAGGGAGGATGGAAGGGAGGGAGACGCAAGAGGGAAGAGATATGGGGATATATGTATATGTATAACTGATTCACTTTGTTATAAAGCAGAAACTAACACACCATTGTAAAGCAATTATACTCCAATAAAAATGTTAAAAAAAAAAAGAATGCTGTCTCTAATGATTCCTATATTTTCCTTGCCAGTGGCTTGATCAAGCAATATATACAATGTGACTAGCAACAGTTTCTCTATGCCAGTTAAAGATACAAAAGGACTTTCATTAGCAGAACTTTCATTAGCAACACAGAACTAAAACCTCCCAGATTTCATTATTAAGGTTGTAAATTATACAATGACAGTGTGTCAACAAAGTATAAGAAAACCAAATTAAAAAAAGGCCTACTTAAGAAAAAATTAAAAAGTCCCAAAAGGACTGCATAACTTTTGGAAGGATGCCTGATGGAGTTCGGGCACATTAACATACTTATCAAAATATCAATTATGATCATCAATATCACCATTACCACCATCTACTGAGCAACTGTGTGCCAAGTCGTTAGCTAGGTGCTTCACAAATATCCTTTAAATATTTGCTGTGCACCTATTCCATGCTAGGTATTATTCTTGGCACTGGGGATATATTCTTGAACAAACGAGAGAATGCTGTCTATCCTCATGAAGTTTACATTCTAGTGGAGGGACAGAGACATTAAGAAAACATAATGAATGAGTAAAGTATGTGGTACGGTAGGAGGTAATTAGTGTATGGGAGGCAGTACAGTATTAAAGGGATCACGAGTGCCGAGGTGGGAGAGAGGAGGCTGAAGATTAAATAGGGTGGTCACTGAGAAGCTACTGGAGCAAAGACTTGGAGGAAGTGAGGAAACTGGCCATGGCTATCTGCAGGAAGAATGTTTAAGGCAGAGGGAATAGCCAAGACAAAGGCCCCGAGGCAAAAGCATGCCCAGCGCAGTGGTTAAGAATCTGCCTGCCATTGCAGGGGACACGGGTTCAATCCCTGGCCCGGGAAGATACCACATGCTTCGGAGCAACTAAGCCCATGCGCCCCAACTACTGAGCCTGCGAGCCACAACTACTGGGTCCGCGCACCACAACTACTGAAGCCCACGAGCTCTAGGGCCCGCGTGCTGCAACTACTGAAGTCCGCATGCTGCAACTACTGAAGCCCACAGGCCTACAGCCCGTGCTCCACAACAAGAGAAGCCACTGCAATGAGAAGCCGGTGCACCACACAAAGAGTAGCCCCCGCTCGCCACAACTAGAGAAAGCCCGTGTGCAGCAACAAAGACCCAACAGAGCCAAAAAAAAAAAAAAAAAAAAAAAAAGCATGCCCAGTAAGTTGAAGGAACAGCAAGGAAGCATGTAGCTAAAGCAGAGGAGAGTAGTAGGAGATGAGGCCAGAGAGGTAACAAGGGAAAAAAGTCTACTGTATGGACTGTGGCTTATATTTTGAAGATGGAGTCAACAGATTTCCTGCTGGACCGAGTAGGGAGGATGAGAAAAAGAGATGGGACAAGGACAACTGTTCTGTCCAAGGTTTTTGGCTGAGCAACTAGCATTGCTATCAACTGAAATAGAAAAGAACAGTTTAGGAGGAAAGATCAGAGGTTCAAACAGGCAGCTGGATGTATGAATCTGGAAATCAGGAGAAAGGTTTGGGCTAGATGGAGTCATATGATTTATTATATGCATAATAATTTTTAAGGTATGCAGTAATATCCCTATTTTCTTTAGGAAGACATGGAGGCTTAGAAGTGATAATCTGACTAGTGAGTAAATGCCAAACTCACTTCTGCCAGAATCCGCTACTTGGGCTCCTGACACTGTACCCTGCTATCACTGGGGAGAAAGTCTCAATTAAGCAGTGACTCTTACTAACTTGTTACTGGTACCACAGGCAGCTTTTGGGGTAGGGAACCTCAAATACGAGTGGTAAGCAGGTTTTTGGCATCCAGTTTACTAGGCTCATCTGCCATACAGGCACGGGGAGAAAAACAATAGCAGGAAAGAAGTCAGGAAGCAGAGCAGGGAGCCCTGTAGAGATTTGCTGAAGCATTGCAAAGTTCTATAATTTTGTAAACACTGAGAAACCACAGATTCCACAGGAAACGGTGGGATAGCTTGTTGTGAGAAAAGTCTAAGCTGTGAGAGAAAAGTCTAAGAAGAAGCAGAGTAAAAAAAAAAAACTTTTTTGTATAATGGCAGGGTAACAAACTGAGCAATAATTTTCACAAACGTCAGAAAGATGGGTCATAACATTCTTAATTGGAACCGCAGAAACTGATGAAACAAATCACTATCACTACACTGAACAGGAATAAAAAAGGTTTAAACACCTTATTTTGTCCTACAAGAGCCACGTGATCTGGCCCATGTTCCTATACTGGCTTTCATCCTGGTTCTCAACTGTACAAAGCTTGCTCCCATCTAAATGTCTTTGCACTTGCTACTTCTTTTATGGAATTCTTCTCTCCTAGATCTTGTATGACTTTATTTCGGTCTCAATGCAAATGTCATCTTCCCTTACAACTTAATCTAAAATAGATTCACTTTACATTCTAACCTAGAACTCCACAGTACTCATCTCTACCCAAAAATATACGAGGAACTTGAGGGCAGCAACTCTGCCCAGAGCAGTGCCTGGCACATGGTAGATACTCAGTAAATACTAACTGACCCCTGGAAAATTATCTTTGAAAATGACAGAAAGCAAAGTTTAAAAATAAAACAAAATCAAAAACTCTTAATGAAAACAAGTGCAATGTAATAATGTTCAAATACTCACTGAATCGCCTTCATCTTTTTTAGAATCCCTTTTCAAAGGCTCATTCATATCTTCTTGACTGCGGAAGCTGAAATTTTGAATTGCTTCAGTGACACCTCTAAGAGAGCTATAAATATCTTCAGAATTCATATTTTCTGTGTCATAATCAAATGCACTATGAAAAAGACAACAATTAATTTTTATTTATGTATAGTTTTAAAATACAAATACATTTGAGGAGATTACACAGGATATTTATAAAGACAGGATTAGAGAATGTATATGCTTCTAAAGCATAATTAGCAAAACGAAACCTGACAGCTACAACTGGCTAAAGAACATGTCCCACTGTTTGCCAATCAAGGGCAGCTTACAGTGACTCTAGAATGCACAGCCCTTAACAACTGGTTTGTCTTTTCACCTTCAAAAATGTTCTGACTAACCAGAGGCCAGCAAATTACGAGCCCTGAAATCTAAGAATTTTTTTTACATTTTTAAATAGTTGAGAAAAAAATCAAAACAATAACATTTCATGACACAAGAAAATTACATAAAACCCAAATTTCAGTGTCCATAAATAAAATTTTGGAACATAGCAATGCTGATTTATTTAGCTATTATCTATGGCTATTTTCACACTACAGGAGCAGAGCTGAGTAGAGGTGACAAAGACTGCATTGCCTGCAAAGCCTAAAATATTTACCATATGGCCCTTTAGAGAATTTGCTAACCCCTGTGGTTAACTCACAATAATGGTACTGCTTAAAGAGGAGATAAGTGTATTTTACATAAATCTGTAAGAAGGCTGAGAATTTTTAACAGTGAACATAAGTGTTACTGATCTGAATTCTATAAGCAGATCCTAAAATTCAACTGAGTCTGGAATTTAGCCATCAAAATTGTCACATATGTATAACATGGAAAAAACAGGCTAGATGATAAGTTTGCAATTGGTATGCAGTATAATGAAGCATCTTATAATTGTAATGAATATGATGAAGCATATGTTATGGTATTCGGTTAATAACAAAAATCAAGCTGGTAAGTACAAATATGATCCACTAGACAAAGTTTTTAAATTTTTAAATTTTTATTTTATTTTATTTTACTTTTTTTGGCTGCAAGGCTTGCGGGATATCTTAGTTCCCCGACAAGGGATTGAACCTGTGCCCCCTGCAGTGGAAGCGTGCAGTCCTAAGCACTGGACCACCAGGGAATTCCCTAGGCAAAATTTTTTAAAAGGGCAGGAGATGGGAAAAAAATGTTAATCCACTAATGAGTTAAGAACTTCATCTGAAATATAGCTCATGCTTGAACTGCACAAGTGTGTGAAAATTTCACGTCTTATTAAGAATCAATCTCACAGTCACATCTTTTCCTAACTATACATATTGCCATTTTATATTTAACCCTTCCCTATTTTTTTTTCTTTATTTTTACATTTTTGTCTATAAGGTTAATTTTTTTTGTTTGTTTTTTGTTTTTGTTTTTTTGCGGTACGTGGGCCTCTCACTGTTGTGGCCTCTCCTGTTGCGGAGCACAGGCTCTGGATGCGCAGGCTCAGCGGCCATGGCTCATGGGCCCAGCCGCTCCGCCGCAGGTGGGATCTTTCCGGACCAGGGCACGAACCCGTATCCCCTGCATCGGCAGGCGGACTCTCAACCACTGCGCCACCAGGGAAGCCCTATAAGGTTAATTTTTTCTTCTATTTTTAGAGGTGGCCGGCCAATATTAGATCTAAATATTCATCATTATAACTTGACCTCATCACTTATATTGAGTATTATAATGGAAAGACACAATTGGCAATTAATGGATTTATACAGCATATCTGAGAAACATAACTATGCTATTTAATGCAACAAGCAGTAATTTCCAAAAGCTGTGTCCCTAAGTTTTCCTGTCACTTACAAAAAACAGTTCCATATCCTATACATTATTATCATCTAAAGGGTTAGTTTTGGAATAAACTTAACATTTTTTGAATTTGCTAAGTTTCTATGTGTCTAAGACCTGTCAAGTTGAGTAGAAATCAACTGGAATTATATTAATGTCTGTTTTTCTAAGAATGGGGAATCTGCAAATACAAACCATGATGGAAAATAACCCTTTTATTACCTTGGAGATAAAGTATTCTGTGACGTGTTGGTAGGAGAAGTGAGAGGACTGGACCAGTTGGCTGGTGACCGTGGTGTCGGTCTTGTCAAAGGACTCCCCATGGAACCCTGATGGACGGAGTCAAATAAACATTAACATATGACAGGTAGTTCAACCAAAAGGCTCTTCAGGAAGTCATACAATCAAGATGTTGAACAACATGAGAGAGCCATACTTATAGGTCATTATTTTAAATATTCATGTACTTATCTCTAGTTTCTGTGGGAAAAAACTTTCTTCCCATTCAGAAATCTAGCTCTTTTTATTTTTCTCCTCACACACTTCCTTCTCTCAAATATTACCACAATATCTTTTTCCTCAAAGATTAAACAAGATCCCAAATTAACAATTTTAAATTAGCTCCCTGCTCTGAGCCAATTTTCCTTCCTCCAACCATTACGAATGCTCAAATTCTGTTCCCTCTTGAGTTTGATTTACAAATGATTTTTACAAAGACACCAAAGGAATAGAATCTGGTCATGTTAGTAATTTGCCTATCTCTTAAAATATAACGAAACAATACTTTCTCCTTTTATTTAAAAAAATTTTTTAATTTTTATTTTTTTGCCATACCGCACAGCTTGTGGGATCTTGGTTCTCTGACCAGGGATCGAACCCAGGCCCTCAGCAGTGGATGTGAAGAGTTCTCAATACTGGACCACCAGGGAATTCCCCCTTCTTTTAAAAAAACTGACTTTGGTCCCAAGAAATTGTTCTCAGATTGTTCTCCCCTTAGACATTACCTTAATCCTGCCATAAGTGCATCTACTTTCTCCTTTATCCATTAGCAAAGGTATCGCTCTCTTTGTCTCTTTAAAACTTAAGTTCAATTCTTCAGGCATATTATGTAAATGGTTTGATACCATTTAGATACAACACTAACGTTTCATTTACTCAGATCTTACTTCTCCAAAACAAAATCCTGTGTTATCCAACCACCTATGGGCTGACAAGCCTGTTATTATTAAATGTGAACACACCCTTTAAAGTACTACCCTCCTCGGGCCTTATTTGTTATTCCTGGAATAAGTCATCCTTTCTGGTCCTCAAATAAGGACTGGTTCATCTAAAGAGCATGTCCTAATTCTCATGGCTTGCAAAGCTGATGCCCTCATCTAAGTTCTGCTACATTTCACTTTCCTTGTTCATACCCTGGCCACTGTTCACCACCATCCTAACGTACACCAAATTATAATAGAAACATGATAGGCCTAAGAACTCTATTCTTTCCAGGAAAATATTTACTTCTGCTCAGGAAATGCTGCCCAGTGCAGATGCAAAAATTGTACATTAGGATCAAAGTTTACTTCATGTAAAAAAAAAAAAAAAACAATTATTGTTAACCAGTCATCACATTATACAATGGCCAAGAAAATAACTGAAAAAGACCTGGGTTCCATTGCCAGTGTTTCGAAGGTGATTATGAAGAAGTTTGGTAGCACCATCCTGAAAAGTTTTTGGTAAAGCTCCTAATAACATTGTAAACTCTGGGGTATTGAGTTCAAATAAGGAAATCAGGACTGACTGCGCTGCCTAGAAAAGAAAGACATACAAGAAGCATATGAATATATTTTGGTTACTCAAAGGAGTCCATTTTCTTCACTCAACATTTCTGTTCAATAGTGCAAGGCCATCTTTCCCAGGGAAAAAGATGTTCTTATATGCTTTCAAATTTCTTTGCTGGAAGAATAAAATCAAAAAATATTTGACTTACCATTTATTTTTTGAAAGTAAGACAGGAATATGAAAAGTATAACAAATAAGACCTAACAATCAATGGCAAAAGTCAACCAGACAGTTTCTAGGATTACTCTGTCAATATATGCTCCTACTTCAGTTTTCCTAAAAAAATTATTACAAGAAGAAAGATGGATGGAAATAAGGAACTACATCCCTAAACTATACAAAGCCCATCAAGAGCAACTGAGCACTTTAATTTTCATTTTCTCAATATAG
Source organism: Physeter macrocephalus (assembly GCF_002837175.3). Lineage (NCBI taxonomy): Eukaryota > Metazoa > Chordata > Mammalia > Artiodactyla > Physeteridae > Physeter > Physeter macrocephalus. The sequence continues at coordinate 55,249,085 of NC_041231.1, read as the reverse complement.
GATTCTTTTTTTTAAAAAAAAAATTTATTTCTTTATGGCTGCATCGGGTCTTTGTTGCAGCACGCAGGATCTTTCGTTGTGGCGTGTGGGCTCTAAAGCGCATGGGCTCAGTAGTTGCGGCGTGCAGGCTCTGTAGTTGTGGTGCGCAGGCTCCAGAGTGTATGGGCATTGTAGTTGCAGCACGTGGGCTCTCTAGTTGTGGCACGCAGGCCCAGTTTGCCTGTGGCATGTGGAACCCCAGTTCCCTGACCAGTGATCAACCCATGTCCCCTGCATTGGAAAGCTGATTCGCAACCACTGGACCTCCAGAGAAGTCCCATTATATGATTCTTAAATTAACTAGCTGTATTTAGTCTTCTCTCAAAGCAACTAATCTTAACAAATCTACAATTCGAAACTAAAACTAGTCTAATGTTTCTGTGGAAATGGGAACAAAGGAAGGTTACTCAGATTAGTTAAGAAAACATAAATTTCCTTTCTTCTTCTAAAGTAATCAATTGAGTTATTAAAAGCCACACTGTGAAATTCAGATTGCACAGAAACTTAACTGAGAGGAGAAGGAAACCCAAATAGTTCACGATCATGACTTGTATGTAAATGTGCACATCTTGTTCTGGACCCTTTCTGACCCCACTCTATGAAAACCTAAGCGTTCCATGTTTATGACATCTAATAAACAACAGGAGGGGAATGGTGAAATTAAGTTACATTGGCACAATGACATACTACACAACACAGCCTTGAAAGATGATGTAGCTCTATACATGAAGAGATTGGGAGAGGACTATTACATACTGCTGAAGGAAAAAATTATAAAACATCTGTAACATAAGCCCATTTTGTTAAAAGCAACAACAAAGTATACACTGTGTAGGTGTGTACTCTAACATGTTAATAGTGTTTAAATAAAGCTATTTGCATTTTGAAACAAAACTTTATGATCTTGTGTCTTTTTGGAACATAAACAGTGAAAGGATCTCAAGTTAATTTGAGCAAATGAATTAATAATTGTTAAGGTATATTTTATTCCACCTAGATTTTATTTTGGTGTATGAGATGCAGCTTTATTTTCCTTCTAGAGACAGACAATCCAACTGTTCCCAAACCAATGAGTGTATCCTTTCCTCATGACTCAACGTGACACCCTTATCATGAACTAATCTCTATATAAACCTGTTTCTCTGGACCCTCCTTTATATTCCATTGATCTTTGTCTATTTCTGCATCAAATAATACAGGTTTAAATCGCATGATTTAAAATGCAATAGCTTTATTTATTTTTTATTTTAATTTTTAAATTTATTTTTGGCTGCTTTGGGTCTTCATTGCTGGGCACAGGCTTTCTCTAGTTGCGGTGAGCAGGGGCTACTCTTCCTTGTGGTGCAAAAGCTTCTCATTGCGGTGGCTTCTCTTGTTGTGGAGCACGAGCTCTAGGCACGCGGGCTCAGCAGTTGCGGCACACAGGCCCTAGAGCGTGCGGGCTTCAGTAGTTGCGGCGCGTGGTCTCAGAAGTTGTGGCTCACAGGCTCTAGAGCGCAGCTCAGTAGTTGTGGCGCAGGGCTTAGTTGCTCCGTGGCATGTGGGATCTTTCTGGACGAGGGATCGAACCCGTGTCCCCTGCATTGGCAGGTGGATTCTTAACTACTGCACCACCAGGGAAGTCCCTGCAATAGCTTTAGTATATTTTGATGAAGTCCTTCATTTCTGTTGGTTTAATGTCACATTTATTTTACTAGCTACATTTTACATTTATTTAAAAATAAATTTTCCAGTCTTTAAATAAAAGTAACACATGGGCTTCCCTGGTGGCGCAGTGGTTGAGAATCTGCCTGCTAATGCAGGGTCGACATGGGTTTGAGCCCTGGTCTGGGAGGATCCCACATGCTGCGGAGCAACTAGGCCCGTGAGCCACAACTATTGAGCCTGCGCGTCTGGAGCCTGTGCTCCGCAACAAGAGAGGCCGCGATAGTGAGAGGGCCGCGCACCGCGATGAAGAGTGGCCCCCGCTTGCCACAACTAGAGAAAGCCCTCACATACAAACGAAGACCCAACACAGCAAAAATAAATAAATAAATGAATAAACTCCTACCCCCAACATCTAAAAAAAAGAAAGTAACACATACTCATGGATTAAAAAAAACAAACAAAAAACCTTTAGAAAAGGTTTTACAGTTCTCAATCCCCTGTTCAGCTCTCCAGAGCTCTTCGTAATGCTTGTTTTTACTGATTGTTAGGTATACATGGGCTTATATAATTATTTCTTGATTTATCAGTTAGAAACATTTTCTGGTGATTTCCTACTACATTAGATGAAAACTTAGTTTCCGTTCAATATCAGCCCTACCTCTCCTACCCTCTTCTTCCTTACACAACATAGCTAGTCCATTTTGTCACATTAGTCAAAATAATGTTTTAAAACATAAATCAGATCATATCATTCCCTTACTTAAAACATGTCAATCATCAGTATTCTTGGTCTTGGAATATCCCCAATTCTTAATTTTGATGAAATCCAACTGATCTATTTTTTCCTTTTGTTGTTTGTGCTTTTGGTTAGAATCCACTGCCAAATCCAAAGTCATAAAGATTTAACCCTCTTTTCTTTTAAGAGTTTTCTAGGTTTAGCTTTTACATTTAAGTCTTTGATCATTTTGTATTAATTTTTGTATATGGCATGAGGTAAGGGTTCAACTTCATTCTTCTGCATGTGGCTATTTAGTTGTCCCAGCACAATTTGTTGAAAAGACTATGATTTCCTTATTGAATGGTCTTTGTGACCCTGTCGGAAATCAATTAGCCATAAACACAGGTTTTTTTCTGGACTCTCAATTCTATTCCACTGGTCTTCATGTCTAGCCTTATGTCAGTACCACACTGTCTTGATTACTATTACTTTGTATTAGGTTCTGAAATCTGGAAGTGTAAAGTCCTCCTACTTTTTTTTTTTTTCAAGGCTCTTCTGGCTATTAGGGGTCCCTTGGAATTCCATTATGAATTTTGGAATCAGCTTGTCAATTTCTACAAAGCCAGCTGGGAGTATGGTAAGGATTACACTGAATTTGTAGATCACTTTGGGAAGTATTGCCATCTTAAGAATATTAAGTCTTCTGATCCAAGAACATGGGATGATTTTCCATTTATTTAAATCTTCTTTAATTTCTTTCAATATTATTTCATAGTTTCTACTATAAATTTTGCACTTCCTTTTAAAAATTTATCCCTATTTTAATCTTTTTAATGCTACTGTAAATGGAATTGTTTTCTTAATTTCGTTTTTGGATTGTTCAAGTGTTTAGAAATACAATTGATTTTTTTTTTTTTTTTTTTTTTTTTCCCCCGGTACGTGGGCCTCTCACTGTTGTGGCCTCTCCCGTTGCGGAGCACAGGCTCCGGACGCGCAGGCTCAGCGGCCATGGCTCACGGGCCTAGCCGCTCCACGGCATGTGGGATCTTCCCGGACCGGGGCACGAACCCACGTCCCCGGCATCGGCAGGCGGACTCTCAACCACTGTGTCACCAGGGAAGCCCCGTTCTAATGGTTTTTTAGTGATTCTGAAGGATTTTCTATATATAAAATTGTATCATTTGCAAACAGAAATAGTTTTACTTTTCTTCCTTTCTCTCTCTCTTTTTTCTCTTTTCTGGCCTAACTATCCTGGCTAGAAACCAGAGAACCCCGCTACAATGTTGTACAGAAATGGTGAGAGCAGACATCCATTTCTTGTTCCTGACTTTATGGAGAAAGCATCCAATCTTTCACCATTAAGTAGCTGTGGATATTAGTAATAGCTGTAGAGGTGCCCTGTACTGGGTTTAAGAAGGTCCCTTCCCTTGATACTTTGTTTAGTTTATGATTTTTTGTTTTTGTTTTAATCATGAAAGATGTTAGATCTTGCCAGATGCCTTTTCTGTTGAGATAATCATGTGGTTTCTGTCTTTTTACTATTAATGTGGAGTACTATAATAGACTTTCAGATGTTAACCTTACATACCTGGGATAAATTACACGTGGTCTTGGTGTATAATTCTCTTTTTATATGTTGCAGAATTTGGTTTGCCAGGATTAAAAGAGTCCATATTTGTAAGAGACATTGATCTGTAGTTTTCTTTTTGTGTGTGATGTCTTTGCGTTTTTTATCAAGATAAAACTGTCCTCACAGAATGAGTTGGAAAGTGTTCCTTCCTCTTCTGTTTTTTAAGGAAGAGTTTGTGAAGAACTGATATTAATGCTTGGTAGAACTCACCAGTTAAACCATCTGAGCCTGGGCTTCTCTTTGTGGGTGGTTTTGTGATTACTAAATCAAACTCTTTACTTGTTCTTTTGACTCCTTGAGTCACTTTTGGTAGTTTGTGTCTTTCTAGAGATTTGTCCATTTCATCTAAGTTAACTACTTATTGGCATACTATATTGTAACATTCCTTTATAATCCTTTTTATTTCTGTAAGGTTAGTAATAATATTCCCTCTTTCATTTCTAATTCTAGTAATTTGAGTCTTCTCTTTTTTTCTGTCAATCTAGCTAAAAGTTCGTCAATACTGTTGATCTTTCCAAAAAACACAACTTTTGGTTTCACTAATTTTCTCTATTGTTTTTCTATTCTCTATTTTATTAATTTCTGCTTAATCTTTATGGTTTTTGTCTTGTTTGGCTTGGTTTTAAAAATTGAAGTACAGCTGCTGTACAGTATTATATGTTATAGGTGTACAATATAGTGATTCACAATTTTTAAAGGTTATACTTCATTTATACTTATTATAAAATATTGGCTATATTCCACATTGTACAATATGTCTTTGTGACTGATTTCATACCTAATAGTTGGTACCTCATAATTCCCCACTCCCATATTGCCCCTCTCCTGCTGGTAACCACTAGTTTGTTCTCTGTATCTGTGAATATGCTTCTTTTTTGTTATATTTAGTTTGTTATATTTTTTAGATTCCACATGTAAGTGATATCATACAGTATTTGTCTTTCTCTGTCTGACTTATTTCACTTTGTATAATGCCCTCCAAGTCCATCCATGCTGCTGCAAATGCAAAATCCCATTCACTTTTATGGCAGAGTAGTATTCCATGGCATACATATACATCACATCTTCTTTATCCATTCACCTGTTTTTTTTTTTAAGATTATTATTTTTTTGATGTGGACCATTTTTAAAGTCTTTACTGAATTTGTTACAATCTTGTTTCTGTTTTATGTCTTGGTTTTTTGGCCCTGAGCCATGTGAAATCTTAGCTCCCTGAGCAGGGATCAAACCCACACCCCCTGCATTGGAAGGTGAAGTCCTAACCACTGGACTGCCAGGGAAGTCCCTTCATTCATCTGCTGATGGACACTTAGGTTGCTTCCATCCATATCTTGGCAATTGTAAATAATGCTGCTATAAACATTGGGGTGCATGTATCTTTTCAAATTATTTCAAACATTTCAAATAATGTTTTTGTTTAATTAATTAATTAATTTTGGGGTGCATTGGGTCTTCGTTGCTGTGCGTGGGCTTTTCTCTAGTTGTGGCGAGCAGGAGCTACTCTTTGTTGCGGTGCAAAGGCTTCTCATTGCGGTGGCTTCTCTTGTTGCAGAGCATGGGCTCTAGGCACATGGGCTCAGTAGTTGTGGCTCGTGGGCTCCAGAGCACAGGCTCAGTAGTTGTGGCACACAGGTTTAGCTGCTCCACGGCATGTGGGGTCTTCCCGGACGAGGGCTCAAACCCGTGTCCCCTGCATTGGCAGGCAGATTCTTAACCACTGCGCCATCAGGGAAGTCCTGGCACACAGGTTTAGCTGCTCCACGGCATGTGGGATCTTCCCGGACGAGGGCTCAAACCCGTGTCCCCTGCATTGGCAGGCAGATTCTTAACCACTGCGCCATCAGGGAAGTCCCTATTCTTAGTTTTTCGAGAAACCTCCATAGTGTTTTCCACAGTGGCTGCACCAATTTACATTCCCAAAAACAGTGTATAAGAGGGTTCCCTTTTTTCCACATCCTCGTCAACATTTGTTATCTGTGTTCTTTTCGATAATAGCCATTCTGACTGGTATGAGGTGATATATCATTGTGGTTTTGATTTGCATTTCCCTGATGATTGGCAATGTTGAGCATCTTTTCCTGTGCCTGTTGGCCATCTGCATTTCCTCTCTGGAAAAATGTCTATTCAGTTCTTCTGCGTATTTTTCAATTGGGCTGCTCATTTTTTTGATGTTGAGTTGTGTGAGTTGTTTATAAATGTTGGATATTTATTCCTTATTGGTCATATCATTTGCAAATATTTTCTTCCATTCAATAGGTTGTCTTTTTGTTTTGTTAATGGTTTCCTTTGCTCTGCAAAAGCTTTTAAGTTTAATTAGGTCCCATTTGTTTATTTTTATTTCCTTTGCTTTAGGAGATGGATCCAAAAAAGTATTGCTGTGATTTATGTCAGAAAGTGTTCTGCCTATGTTTTCCTCTAGGACTTGTACAGTCTTACATTTAGGTCTTTAATCCATTTTGAGTTTATTTTTGTATATGGTGATAGAGAATATTCTAATTTCATGCTTTTATATGTAGTTGTCCAGTTTTCCCAGCACTAGTTATCGAACAGATTATCTTTTCTCCATTGTATATTCCTGGCTACTTTATCATAGGTTAATTGACCACGTGTGCATGGGTTTTATTTCTGGGCTTTCTATTCTGTTCCATTGATCTATGTTTCTGTTTTTGTGCCAGTACCATACTATTTTGATTATTCTGGCTTTGTCAACAGAACTAGATACAGAATGCAAGAAACGAATGATTAGGGTTGAAGAGAAGTCTCAGGAAGAAGGTGAAGAGAACAGAGGAGGGTCTAGAAAGGAACTCTCCAGAAAATAAATAACCTGTTTTTGAGCATATGGAAAATCTTAGCCATGAGCATATGACAGAGATGTTGAACCTAACAACAAGTACTTAAAAAACATGTGGGGGTGGGCTTCCCTGGTGGCGCAGTGGTTGAGAGTCCGCCTGCCAATTCAGGGGACACGGGTTCGTGCCCCTGTCCGGGAAGATCCCACATGCCGCAGAGCGGCTGAGCCCGTGAGCCATGGCCGCTGAGCCTGTGCGTCCAGAGCCCGTGCTCCGCAATGGGAAAGGCCACAACAGTGAGAGGCCTGCGTAACGCAAAAAAAAAAAAAAAAAAAAAAAAAAAAAAAAAAAATGTGGGGGGAAAGAAAAGGTAAATCATTAACACCAGGACAAATAAAGCTTCTGTAAGGAAGGAGGCTGTAATAAACCACTTGGTGCAGGGGTGAATACTTCCACAGTCAAAATTAAATCTTTTCTATTGAGTACCAACAATTGGTTCATAAGTATTTTGAAGGTTATGGGGAAAGACATAGGAAAGGATAGGGGAAAGTTAAGTCTTAATTTACAAAGGTAGACAGACATATATAATGACTAAATTTATCAATGGATCAATAAATAATGCCTAAAATTAATAAATCAAGAAACAGCACAAGCTCTTATTTGAAATATATAGGTAAATGCGAGGGGAAAGATTTGAAATATTTTGAATGGCTATAAGATTAGAGGTTGGGAGGACTGTTTCAAAGACAGTTATCTTTAATTCTAAGTTTGAAAATTATACTCATATTAATTGGATAAAATTTAAAAGAGAAGATATTTTTTTAAAAAGGTCTTTATATCACCAGGTAAATAACTCTATGCTAACTGGTAACATCCTGAAAATATTAGCTTCCTTCACTGGCAATCCAAAATGACTGACTTGCTTTTCTAATTTATCTTCTAAACCTTAAATTAAAACATACCTTCCGAACATCAGAACTTTTGGGTTCTGTTGTCCAAGTGATGACCCGAGACACTGCCAGGCGAGTTTCACTGGAATTTATAAAATCTCCTGGATCCATCTGTTTGGCCAAAGTTTCTATGTATTTGAGGATAGCAACCTTCACCTGCAGAGCGATGCACAATGAGAGAGGACAATCAGCTGGTCATTGAGGGGCAATGAGAACACTTCAGAAATAATTAGGTGACTTTTTTTTTTTTTGGCTGCGCTGTGCGGCATATGGGATCTCAGTTCCTCCACGGGGGATCAAACCCACGCCCCCTGCAGTGAAAGTGCGAAGTCTTAACCACTCGATGGCCAGGGAAGTCCCTAGGTGATTATTTTTTTGACAAATACAAAATGAATAAGCATCAACAACAAAAGAGAAGTTATACAATCACCCACCTACCAGAGGTACAAGTATATGATAATGTGGATTTTTTTCACACACAGCAGAACTTATAAGTTTCATTCCCCATGTCTGAACAACTGCTGAAGACTCTCTTAATAAGATTAGACACTTCTCCTTGAATCTGCCTTCAGAGATTACAGCTGACTCTTGTCTAGATTTCCCTAGGAACCAGTCTTTATAAATTGAAGTACAATTTGCCTCTTGGGGAAATGAACCAAAGAATTTTGGAAATAAGGTATTATAAATCAACTGGGTAATCAAGGTCGGCAATACAGGTTTTTGGCAAACATACAGTAAGACTCACACAATGAGATCAGGTTCCTTAATAGGTCCATCAACTGCTAGAACTACGTCTCAAAATAAATGTGACAAAAAAGTTTTACACAAGTACCACTGGAGAAGAGACAACACTTATCTGTATAAAAGAACTATCATATATGAGTTTAAAAAGTCTATTATTCTCCCAGGAATTCCTGATGCGTGGATGGCATGGTGGGTAGGTGTGTGGTAGCATGCAGGCTTCAATGTAAGCAGGAGGTGGGGCAAAGCACACATGCTTCTCTCTTAGATGCAGCATTCTTTATTCTTAGAGTAAGCCATTGTTAAATAATCTCCCCTTTCTCAGGTATGTTGGGGTAGAAAAAAAGTTTGAGAACCACTGTTTTTAAAGGCACATCTAATATTCTAGGATTTCTAAGTAATGGTTCTCTAAGACTTTACCAGTGCCCTTTAGAAATGGCACCTGGCACAGTGCACAGTCCTTGAATACAGCAGATTCTAAACACATATTAAATGCTGATTTGCTGACTTAGAAAAAGGAAGGTTTAAATATATGATTAAAATAGTGACTTTGAAAAAATATTGTCAAAGATAAAAGTAATCAGGTTTTCTATACTCCTTCCCTTATTATTGATCTTAAAATGTCATTTTTCTCACTCAATCCAAATAAGGTCTCTGGGAAGTACTAAGCCAAGTTAATATATAGGAAGTAATATGTTAAAGTTCTGACTCTTGTACATTTTCCCCCTTCTGTTTCCAGTTTAAAAAAAAAGACAGAATGCATCAACTTACATTCTTCATTTTATAATAAATGAATTTTAAGAAGTAACTATAAGTTTAAGAAATGTACTGAAAAATACAAGAATTAACCTATCAGCCATCATGAGTAAATTGTACAGGGGAGAGGGAAAGAGATTTATGGTTACTTTTGCAGTAGGAGGCCCAACTAAATTATGGCAGCACATAACATTCTGAATTCTTGAAGCCACCGTCACCTTCTATCAGTGTGACTGGCTGAAAGGTGACTATAGTAAATCAAAGAATGAACATCAATGTATTTTGTTTTTTTTGAATATATTTATTTGCACTATGTGAGATTCAATTAGTTCCGTGTCTTGACAATTTATAGAGAGGCATGTAAAGTTTTTAAAGGGTTTCACAGAATAGGTGTGTTTACTATACCAAAGGCAAAATAACCATGATACACATATAATCATTTGAAAATTTACATTTTGGAAGAATATTTCACAAGGTTCTGTACATGGTCTGTACTCTGAATAACATAAACATGCATTCTTCTTCAGAGAGGAAAAACAATCTAGTTGCTAAGGTGCATATAATTCTAAACCTGTTTGTGAAACTCAGAAAAAAAAGTCAACAAAATTCCATTTATTTTAAAAAATATTACTCAAATAAAATCACTCTGTATGCGATTTCCCCCTATTTTATTGCTTCCTTTCTGACATTTACCCACATGATACTCTGTGAGAGATGTAAAATTTTATCTGAAAGATCCAGCACTTCTTCAATAAAGAATTTTTATGCATCTCATACTCAAGTTATTTGTGTTTTTCTACAACCTGTTAAATTTTTAATTCTTAATCCTGTCACCCATCTAAAAGTTACTTTTATTTTCAGCATAAGGTGTAGCTCTAACAGAACGTCTCCTTGCTGTCCTAAAACATCAATTTATGAGTTGAAGAGTGATTTTCCCCTACAGCTTTACGTGTGTGTGCATATGTGTGTATATATAATATATAAAAGCCAAGTACATACTATGTTCATATTATATATTATGGTTTATATATAATACACATATATTATACATAGACTGTTTCTCTAAAAGCCCTATATACAAAAGCCATATATACATATATGCGTACAGGTATACATGGCTTTTAGAGAAACAGTCTAGGTATATGTATTATATATATGTATATGTATATAGGGCTTTTAGAGAAACAGTCTGTGATTCTAGTCTCCAGTAAGACTTTTTTTTAAAAAATAAATTTATTTATTTTATTTATTTTATTTTTGGCTGTGTTGGGTCTTCATTTCTGCACACGGGCTTTCTCTAGTTGTGTCGAGTGGGGGCTACCCTTTGTTGTGGTGTGCAGGCTTCTCATTGCAGTGGTTTCTCTTGTTGTGGAGCATGGGCTCTAGGCACACGGGCTTCAGTAGTTGTGGCTTGTGGGCTCAGTAGTTGTGGCTCGCGGGCTCTAGAGCGCAGGCTCAGTAGTTGTGGTGCACGGGCTTAGCTGCTCCGCAGCATGTGGGATCTTCCTGGACCAGGGCTCGAACCCGTGTCCCCTGCATTGGCAGGTGGATTCTTAACCACTGTGCCACCATGGAAGCCCCAGTAGTATGACGTTTTAATTATATGTTTTCCACTGTCTTTCTCTTCAGGCCTTCGGCAACTTTATTCTCTCCTTCAACTCACCTATCACCCTTATTTCTTAAGCTAATGGTTTAGATCTCCATTTCTACTGGGCCATGAAACATATGTTTTCAACAGCACTTGAATACCTACCACGAGTACCTAAATCATAACTCTTATCACAGTTTACAGTTTATCATGTATTATAAACAATAATGATAGAAAATTGTAAGTTTTATATTCCTATGAATGCCTAGCACAATGGCTTGGACAAAAAAATAAGTTTAAACAGTATTGATCAATAACATCAAGTAAATTATTCTCCTTCTGCAGGTCACTTTTAAAAATCAAAACAGATGGATCCTTTTTCACAAAGCAGCTCTGAGAAAATAACATTATGATGAGTATAAGTCAACCCTGGTAAGAAACATAATTGTGATTTTAAGGCAAAATCATATCCAGAAACTTAAAGGAAAATCAATCCAAGGCAATAATGCTAATAGAAACATACTTCGTGCAGAATAGAGCAGAAAATACAAGGCTTATAAATGCTCATATGCTTGTTATTTCCCTGGCTTTAACCTCTTTTTAATTTAAGAAAACTCACTAAGAAACATCTTTAGTAAAGAATTCAGGGCAGATCTTTTATATTATCTTTTCTTTTATGTTAAATAATTATTTTAAATCAAAAATTGGAATCTACCTAGTTTTCACATAAATTAACTAGAAAATGTGTGCTAATAACAATGGAGGAAGTTAATCCTGAATCTAAATTTTATGCACACATTAGAAAATCACATTGCAAAAAGAAAAAAAAGTTACTGTTTCAGTTAAGAACTGGAGAATAGCACTGAGATTAAACTTAAAAAGTTCTGTTTACTGAAATACACAGGCAAAACTGACATTTTGCCCAGAATAACTATTCAAACTCCTAACTTAAAAAAAAAAAAAAAGGATTGGGAAATCACAAACATAAAATTAGATAAGATTTTATAGAGCAAGTTTGCATAACAGCTTAGGGTTAGACGGCCATACTTGTATTGCCTTCTAAATATGTATCCCCAGTAAGCTTCTCCAAAAGATAATCTGGTATCGAATAACATTTGAAATCAAATCCATGCATGCTTTATAGGCTTATAAAGGTTAGTAGTTGAATATATAGATGCATACAAACATTATCTGAAACACTGCAGTTTGTAAAGAGAGTTAAGAAAAGAAATAATGCAGATTAAAACAAAACCAAAAAAAACCTTGGAACTCCAAAAAGAGTGAAGCTGGTCCCGAAGTGCTGGCTTGACTGTCTGAAAGTTTATAAAAACAAAATCCACTGATTGAACAGCTTCTCGTATGACAGAAATACAAATATTAACAAAACTTTATGAATAAAATAATTTAGTTCCTTAAAATGTCATCAAAAGACCTCAAATTTTTACCTTCAAGCTTGGTGTCTGGGTCTGATCAACTGTAAATCTCATTAGAATATTGAACTGAAGATCATTTGGAAAAGATTCTCTGAAATAAGGAAAGAACAAAGCAAAATAAAATAAAAATTAAGTCAGCAAGTAAGCATTTAGCAAACTTAACAGAAGATTATGTTTAATACCAAACAAAACACAATGTCATTCAGAAAGCATGCATGAAGTAGAACCTGTATGTGGTATATAGTCTATGTGGTAAAGTATACAATAAAAGCTACTCCCAGAAGAATCTGAACGTCTGAATTTATACCCTGTAAGTATAAATTTAACCCCCTGTAGGGTGTTAAAAAGCAACACTATAGCACAGAATGATCTCTTGCCTCATTTACAGATTTAATCAGAAAAATGTATTCAGTAAAAAGTTCAACATTATCAGAGATGTTTCCATACCTAATATCTGAATTCTAGACTCACCTCAACTTAGTAAATGGATATTTGAAATAAGTCACTTCAACAATCTACACAAGAAAGTAGAAATATATCATTGGTTCAAAATCTTCTGAAAAAAGAATGCATAATAAAACATTCTTTTTAAACTTAGAAAATATTTTTATCTTTACACTAGACTGAATAAAATCTTCAACTCTACTTTGCAGTTACATCTTAATTAAAATAAAACACTACCTTGAATTACTCAACCAATGTTAATAAAATTTTTTCGTAGATTAAATGCAGTGTTTGAACTAAGGATCAATGTTACATTAAATATACCATGTAAATGGGCAACATCAATAATTTTCAAATGGAGCTCATGCAATCTACATAGTTTGAAAGGACTCAGAAATCTGAACTTTTTTTTTTTTTTTTTTTTTTTTTTGCGGTACGCGGGCCTCTCAGCGTCCCCTGCATCGGCAGGCGGACTCCCAACCACTGAGCCACCAGGGAAGCCCCCAGAAATCTGAACTTTTAACACAGAAACGAAATATTCTTGATTACTACCGGGTAAACTTGAAATACATGAAGAAAATCTTACCTTGTAACATCGAGGGCTTTCTGAACTTTTGCTTGAACAGACCCAAGCAAATCAGCACCCATTTTTTTTAGTAGTTGGGTCAGCAGTACAAACAACCAATCTTGAAGATCATCTTTGTGGACTTGTATGAAGTCCACTAAAGTCTCCAAAAACATGCTGAACACCTACAGTGGATAAACGGGGGAGGGAGGAGAAAAAGGAGGAAATATTGACCTCTATGATCAATTCAAAACTGAAATAGAAAGGAATACAGGAATCAGAGGCACAGCGATTGGCAGCCAAGCGGAAAAACAATCTCTCTTGCTTTTCATTGGACTCTGTGATACAAGAGTACATCTGAACTGTTATCCAACTTCTGCTGAAGTTCGACAATTAGCTATTCCATGCAGCATCACTTGGTAAAGAAACTGGCTATAATGGCTGGCACACCTAAGGTTGTCAATGATTCCACAGCATAAACTGAAATCTATTTTATCTGAAATTTAGGGCAAGGAACTACCTATGGTCTCATCAGCACCCAGCTCTTTGGAAGAGTGGCAGTGAGTTAATCAGAGGTTGACTACGCCGACAGCTACCTTAACATATAAGATGATTTTGATATAACGTGCTAATTGGAGACTTCTTAGTTTTCAAAATGTCAGTGGTCACAAAATTTTTTGGTATAAGACATATTATTTATTAAAACTGCCCCAAAAGTAATTTTAAATGACCTGGGATAACTATAACTGTACCTAAAATAAATAAAATCAAGATACAAACCTACATCTACATTTTAATGATTTCTAAAAAGTCCTAGATGGCATGCTATTAGTCTCCATTTCTATTGATGGGTTTTATACTGTTTCCAATATTAATCTACAAGTTTTAAACTTTTTGGAAGATTCAGGAAAAATTTAAGGGAAGGAAAGCTAAAATTCATAAGTGCTTTATCTCATTAAAAATACTTATGGAGACTTCCCTGGTGGTCAGTGGTTAAGACTCCACGCTTCTACTGCAGGGGGCAGGGGTTCGATCCCTGGTCGGGGAACTAAGATCCCACATGCCGCACGGCACAGCTAAAAAATTAAATAAAACAAAACAAAACTTAGGAGAAGTGACATACGGTAAGATTATATCTCCTCAATAAATTCAATATCATACAGGAAAATTTATTTCTAGGTAAAGAGGGAAAAGCTCTTAAGACAATGTCAGCCATGTTGTATTATATGAGATAATTTATAATCACAATGGATTATAAAAACTATGGTTTCAAAAGTTAAGCCCAAAGTAACTACATTAATTTGAAAATTAGAGTTTTGTTCTCAATATATATTTTATTTCTCGAATTTCCTTTATATAGTTATATATGAACTCCTTTTTTTCCTTATGTTAGAAATGAAGGATTTTTATCTATCAGAATTATAACTAAGTTTTTCAACATTTGAATCTGAGTTAGAAAAAGTACACTTTAGCTACTTGCTCAAGATACTATCTGTAAAAGCAGAAACTATGACTACTTTGAATTTTCTGTTCCTCACTAGACCTGCTCTGCGACAAGTGCATGTGTCTAATCTAATACTCACTCTTATTGGTACCTGGCAAATCTGTCAAGTGATGTCCTGGAGTCAGTCAGTACCTGCCTAGAAAGTCAAATGTTAAATATTCAGGAATTTTGTGAGCTGGTTGGTGGCTTGAAATCAGCCATGTGGGAATATTTACACCTCAGAATTTATAACGAACATTACAAATCAGCGCTTCCTGCCCCCTCTCAAATGTGGTTTACCAGTACAACACTCTAATTCTTCGGTTCACTTTCACTCTTATTGTTTCAACTCTTGCCTATTTTCCTGAAAAGTCCAACTTTAAGCTTTCTCTATGCCAAAATCCATTTTGAAAATCATAGACATTAGAATGCCCAAGTCAACCCTCCCATTTTATCTGGTTCTCAGGAAACTGAGAACTAGAAAATTAAGTGACTTCCCAAGGTTTCCACAGCTAATCAATGGCTAAGTCACTTGGTTTTTAGTTGTGTTCCATTCGCTCTGTTACTAGATAACTTATTTAATCTACTTTACTGTCATTCATAATAAAATTCTCCACTGACTTTTCCCTCACTTTGATTTCCTCTATAGGTATCCTTCTCATAATCGTTTCTCCAAGGAAGAGCCAATTTTATTCCTCTGTTAAGACTAATCTTGCTTTCTATATTCTTGTTCTTTAAAGTATGGTCTCCTCTATCTTTACTCTTTTATTCTCAACCTAAATTCTTTGTTTACAGATGCAGAATTTCTCAATTTCTGTCTCAAGAATTTCTCCTTCAATTTCCATCCTATTGCACCCATCAATTATCTTCTAATCGTGAAATGTAATAGCTTTTTCATTAGCTTAGTATGCTTAGCCATTCTGTAGCTTGACACTGTTTTTCCTCTTATTATCTCCCTTCCTTCTTTCATTCTTTTTACCAGGCATTTTCCTTTTGCATCCGGAATAAGGAGAGATGTAAGAGCCAGTCTTCATCCTGATTCTCTTTTCATCGAAAATATGACTTCCTTCACAGGGCCTCTCTGTCCTAGCTTACTAGGCCCCACAATAACCTCTAGAATAGCTCTCACTTTTGGCCTTCCTCAAATCTGTTGATCACAACATCATCGTAGGCACCAATTCTTTCTGACCTCAAGTCTGGATTTCTGCAACAGGCCAGAAAGTAAATATCCTAGGCTTTGCAGGCCATATAGTGTCTGTCACAACTACTCAGCTCTGTCATCGTAGCACGGCCATAGACAGTATGCAAACAAGTGAGCACAGCTGTGTTCCAATAAAACTTTATTTACAAAACAGACAGCAGGCCAACTCATACTTCTTTCTCATCATCTGATTGGACATCACTCTTTTGATAGAAACGAAATCCTTTCATGTCCCTGCACTGTCTATAGAATAATGTCTCCAAGGCTTAGATGAAGCTCTAGCTCTCCAGACTCATGCTGGACCATTTGGCAACATAAACTCTTTGTCCCTGAACACATCTCACACACACTCCACATTTTCTACCACACTCCCTAATCCCCCTATTTACATAAAGTGCACAACTTCCTACAAAGCTTACCACTCAAGACCCAGCCAAAAAGCTTCTTGGAGCTCTTTAGATAATAGCCACTGATCATCCCTACTTGGAACTTGTAGTGGGGCTAGCTTTATGGTGCTATTTCACTTTTTCTGAATTTATATCATCTTCCCATCTGGAATATATAACATTTGAGAAAAAAGACTATATATTTTTTAGTCTTGTATCACCAATTATAACGAAGCCTAAAGTTATCAGAGGCTGAGGACCAAATTAAAAAGTTGTTCAATGAATGTGCAGGAAAAGTTCCTTAAAGAGGAAGAATTTTCTCATAAGTAAATAATCCTTACCCTGCAATTGGTAGCCAACCCTTTTTCTCAATGCAAGGGAAGATATGTAAGACCTTCCTTTCATGGCAGCCAAGATTTTCTTTTTCTTTCCTGTAGTCTTTCTGACATCTCCCACTTCTCTGGACTCAGGCTAGTCATGCCGGGGAGGCCCTTTCTTCTCAACCTGACATAATCCAAAGTTTATGTTCCTGTCAAGATCTGAATTGCTATTTTCTTAAAGAAGACTTCTCTGAGTCTCTAATCAAAAGTAGAAATTTCTTTTGATTAGATAAAATGTGAGTATAACTGAATAAAAATGTAGACATGTTATTTATGGTACTCTCTATATAGAATTATACTATTATTTTTCAAAATACTTATATCTTATCAATGGTACTTACTAAATGATAAATATATGCATATATATATATATATATATATATATCCATCCAAAATATACACTGGAAATTTTGCATAAAATTTCTTACTTGACTGCCCTATCACAGAGAGTTCACTGTCAGATGTTGATATTCTCCCATTTCCTTATCTATGATTAAAGGAGAAAGAGGAAAGTGGACATATTAATATAGCACTAGGGCTAAAAATCTGATTTCAGAAGAGAAAGCTGAGAATCACTGCTCCTTAAACAGCCCTCTTTGCTTTTGTGGAATGCCATTAATAGACTATTAGAAAGCGCATATGTGGAGGTTGGAATTCAATTAAAAAAATTGTGAAACTTGGGAATTATTTTTTTAATAATTCAGTGAAACCAACCTTCAATGGAATCAATTTATAACTGTAGTTTATCGGAAAATTATAATATTTGAGCTATTACAATTGAGGCAGCCTTTTCTTAACCTCTTATATCTTAGGTGTGCCAGTCATCAAATATAGAACAGGAGAACATAATCAAATTAGATTAATTAGTAGATTAAAAAGCACATCTCCAAACAGAATGACAGTTTGCATAACTGCAAATAGCATTTCGTGGATTGCAAAGGGTCCAACACTGCATGAACTCTTCGGGAGAGAAAACAGAGAAAAAGGGTTAATTTCACAGTCATGCAGTAAAGTTAGGTTTCCAACAAATATTGAACCAACTTACTCTCTATTGAGAGTTCCAACACAGGGGACAGCATGCAAAAGGAAAAAAAGAAAAAAAAGAAAAACACACAAATTAGTCGCCATCAATGCCAAGTTCCTGTATGGAAGAAAAACACTTAGAAAATAAAAGTGACAAATGTTTTTCAAAGTTTTACGATAAACTCAAAATAGTTTTTAAAACAAGAGTTAAATGAATAGCATGGGAGAAGAGTATGTGATTTTCCTATACTTCTCTCTCACCTTCTTGCCAAGGAAATTTAAAAACAAAAAACAAACAAAAACTCCCTTCTTTTCCAGACTGTACTATCCTTGAGGCTCAACTTCTGGAAAAAACCTAAGACTAACAGACACCTGCCAAAATTTCTGTACAGTGCAAACATATGCTTCTAAAGCACAGTATCTAGAATTTTTCTTTTATCTTTTTTTTTCCTCTTCAGAAGCAATGCATTCACAAGTTAAATTATTTCTGTGAAGGCTTGGAATAATTACTATTGTTTGGAGGTAAAAAGTAACTATACCACAACTTTTAATTTTCCCCAGGTAAGATGTATGTTTTGGTCTCCTGATCCTAAGACTGCAGACACTCTTCAGGAGACCAGATATGTCCTTCTAAGCAGGGCACTCAACTGTGTTGCATTTTAGTAGCCAAAGATTGAATTCCTACCCCAGCTGTTCACGACTTCAAGAGGTAGGAATACACAGACCATAAAATGTGAAATCAAACCATGCACTTTAGTGAAGGTGGCTCTTCTCAAGTAGGTCCTCCAGAGTCAAATGTCAGAATCACAGGGGATAGCTTTTGGCATCTGACACTCCTTACATTTGAAGGAAAAAATGGGTCTAGAGCAATCAAAATAAAAATCTGCCCTGAATTCCTTAATTTTTCAAACTTATTTATTTTTTAAAAACTTATATAGTGTTTGGTGTGTTGTAAGGGCTTTACATACATTAACTCATTTAATCATCATCGCAATCTTATTAACTCTATTTTACAGATTAAGAAACCAAGGCACACACTGCTAATAAGTGATGGAGGCAGAATTTGAACCCGAGCAATCTAGCTCCACTACCTATAGTTGTTATCACTGTGTTGTACTGCCTCTCTTAGAAAAATATTTAGAGGCTTTACAGAGTCATACACTGTGATTGTATGAGTAGTATCTGAAAGTTTAAAAGGTTTATTTATCAAGTTACGGACATCAAATAATTTCAGCTTGTAAACTGGATTTACCAACCACATTACTCCTGTCCCAGGAAAAAACCCAGCATCTATTTCAACTGTATTCAGAAGTTGAAATAGAAGTTCTTTTCTAGCCCTTCCTTTCTGGGATGTGTATTGGAGCTCATCTGATATTTCAGCTGGACTCAGATGCTTACTCTAACACATATAAGAGAAACATTCTGGGGGTTGGAGGTGATCCTAGATGAAAGGAGATGGGGCTGCTGCTCACACCCTGGTTCTCTAAGTAACCTGTTGGGGACAGCAGGTGGTCTCAATCATGTTGGGGAGAAATAAAGACAGCTTTCAGTTAACATGGAAGCCAGCTACTATTCAGAAGCTGTTAACACAGCTGTAAGTTGACTTCAACTTAAAAGGACATGGGAAAACCCACCCAACCAACCTCATGGTATGAGGTGTCTCCTAAACACTACGGCCCATTCTGGGGGCAAGGCTTCAGAAGATTTCTGCCCTGTGAGTTTCAGGATAGTTAAGGTTACAGATAAGTGATTCCAATTCAGAGTGGAGAGCTAACCCACACTTGAGGAAGAAAAGAGAAGTCTCTTTGATGGCCTATTTCGAGGCTATGAGGAAAAGTACGTGGCACATTTGGGGAAATGAACGTAGTTTCCAGGCTGGGTTGAGAGTGAGAAGGGAATGACAAGCAAAAATGATAGGCTTTGTTTGAATATTTTCTTGAGGGTTATGAGTAGTCACTGCAGGGTTTTAAGTTAGTAGAGAAGATTTACCTTTTAGAAAGGTTATTCAAAGATGCAGTGTGGAAGAGAATTTAGGGATAGGAAGTGGGGAGGAGGTGCAGCTGGCCAAAGATGATTGTGCCCTGAATTAGCAGTGAGAATGGAAATCTTTAGAAGGTTGAATCAATTAGGACTGAGTAAATTTCTAGAATGATGCCCAAATTCTTCACTTGAGCAATGAGAGGACAGTGGTTTCATCTCATGAGATAAAGCAGTGTAGGAGGAAAAGTCGTTTTGAGGTTTAAGATCAGCAAAAGGCATGTAACTAAGTAAGTGCAGGAGAACAATGTGGGCTGGAAGTACCATTTGAGAGTCATTAGGATAAAGTGGGTGACTTAAGCTTCATATAAGGTACAGTGAAAAAGGAGGGCCTAAGGCAATGCTCCAAGCAACACCAACCTAAGTAAAACAACCAGAGAGATAAGTGTCTGAAAAGAGAGGGTGTCTACTGTGAGGAAGACTGGATCAGGCACAACAGAAAACACCCCTCCTTCCACCTCTCCCACATGCCTTTCCTTAAAGTGTCAGAAAAGATACGCTGGATAAACTCACAAGGTTGAAAAATAAAAAGGGATGTCAAACAGCAAACTGAAATTTATGAAAAATTCCTGGAAGACCAAGCAGATGAGACCATGTTAGCAAAAAATAGAGTACATATGTATGTGGTTACCAACAGTTTCAAGGTAAGACCTCCTGCCATTTCCATAGAAGAAAAGGTAGAAAGAATGGGCTTATGTGCAGTTAACTTTGCTAGTTTGGAGACAGGAAATGGAGTTTCTGCTGGATGGCTTCTATTTTCTTGGTAAGCTAAGAGGCCAGGACATATGCTTGGGGCATGAGATGGGTGGAGAGGTGAACAGGGCTGGAGTTCTGAGGAAAGACTATCTGACACAGCCTCTGTGGAGGACAGAAGAAAAAAACTAGAGGAAGAGGCAAGGCAGCACTGGGCTTTTAGACAAAAATTACAGATCAGAAATGGAGAATGGCACAATATACAGGAATAACAGGGCTGATTTCACCCAGCAGGGGCCAGTACATTGTTTCCCTTCAACAGTCTTAACCTTCAACCAGTGGCATGAGCATGAGCAGAGGTTCTTGAACATATTTCTATTTTAGTGTCAATGACCAGAGTTGACTGTATAGAACAGGGGTCGGGAAACTATGGTCTGAGAGCTAAAAATGGTTTTACATTTTAAAATGGTTTTTTAAAAAAATCAAAAGAAAAGGCTATTTCGTGACACATGAAAATTTTATGAAAATAAAAATTTCATGTTCATAAGTAAAGTTTTATGGCAACACAGCCATGGTCATTTGTTTAGATATTGTCTATAGGTACCTTTGTGCTATAATGGCAGAGTTCAGTAGTTGTGACAGAGATCATTATGGCCCACAAAGCTACAAATATTTACTACCTGGCCCTGTATAGGGAAAAACAAACAAACAAAAAAGGCCGACTCTTGATAGAGAATAAAATTTTACTTGGAAAGAAAAGAAAGCAGCAAAAACAGCTGCTTGATCCTAATGACTGGACTGTTAGTACTTTATAAAATTAAAAAGGGGGGGATATCTACTATTTTAATAATATAAGGATATGATGCAAAAGCTCAAATCAAACCCTGATATTTTTAACTCAGCACAGTATGGTGATATATCCAGTTTATTCTTAATGAGTTACATTACTGGCAGAGTCTCTGATGGACAATCACCAAACAAAAGCTGAACAAAAACGAATTAAAAAAAACCTTCCCTTTACATGTGTATTCACTAAACTAACCAAAACCAAACAAACAAAGCCAATAGATCAATAAGAATTTTATATTGTTATAAAATCCCACAGGAAAAAAAAAAGTCTCCTTCCCGAAAACTCTCAGAAGGATTGTGGCTGGTTCTCTGCATCTACTAAGGGAGGCCAAACATCTGTGCTTTCACCAACATCAAACTTGGTTTTCCTACTTGATCTTCAAGAGATTTTTTTTTTTATTTTAACATTTACTTTATTTAAAAAATTTTTTCTTCAAGACACTTTTTAAAAAAGTGTTTCTCTTTATTACTGTGCAAATCCTAGGATCCAACTAAATTGCATTATTGTCCTAACAAAAAATAAAAAACTGTGACTTCAAGAAATAATCTAGCCTTACACTCTCATACCTTCCAGTAGAGATGAATTATATTAGGTTTGAAGATGTTTTAAAACGCTATTTTTAAAAGTTGTAGAGATTATTAATTAAAACATCATTTAATAAAACAGGTCCACCCAGATCATAATTGTCTTGTCCTTTGGCTCATACTGCTAACAAAAAATGTCAACAGCTAATTTGTTTAGGATTTACAGAAATTTTTCCATTAAAGCAATTCCTACAGCTGTAATTAGTGGTAGCAATATCAGTATAAAATGGTACGGTTATCTACATGCTCAGTTTGAAAGTTATAAACTTAGTGTACTTTAATCTTTGTCTTTAATGGGATCTTGCATTCTTGGATAAAATAAATATACCTTCTGATAAAAGGATAATCTTTAGAAGTTAAAGTACAAGCAATTTATAATTCTTAGCTGGACTCCAGTTTATGTATAGAGTAGGATTTTAGTATCTTTAAGTAGTGTCACAAGTAACGAAAATATTGAAAATAGAAAAAAAAATGAGGGGGAAATGACATGTGCAACAATAAAGTGAAGACAATTAAAAAAACAATAAAGTGAAATTTGTTAATATCTTTCTTATGATTTCCCTTCCACATCTCCCTTTCACTTAGGTTAGAAATTCTCATGTAGACATCTGGTGTCCTAAAGGAAGATACTGAATAAAGTTTCACCATTGTCAAACACACTGCTGAAAACAGAATAAATGAGTCCATTTTACAGCAAAATTTTACATTTTAAAGCAAAATTTCACAGTATACATGCAGACTATGCATAAGTACTTAAATACAATTTTAATCCGCATTAAAAACTGAACAAAGTTCTGAAGATTTTTATGAACTATTTCAGTATATGAAATGCTTCTTTTATATTACTAGCAAACTGTGGGTGAAGCCATATTTTGTGCTTTTTGTTATTTAATGGCAATTCTTTTCTACAAAATTGCTCTTTTAAGAATATATTTATGTTAATAGAGAAGGAAACTGAATAAAAAGTTAGCAACTTTTTTCAACTTACCCCAATTATTTCCTTTACAAATAGTAAAATGTTTTTAGAAATACAAATACTCACCCTAAGTGTAAAAGAGTTTTGCATGTTACTATATTCTTCAGTTCATAGTCTTAGATAATCTCTCTTTGGAGAAGCTTAAACAGTTACTAGAGAGCAATTTCTAAATTAAGTATGATATCAAATACTCAATTTCAATTATGTTTGAAAAGATCATTGCCATTTTAGGGCAATAACAAAACAAAAATGGCTTATAGTTTTTTGTTATTATTCACTTCTTTTTTGGGGCAATACAATAATGACACCTTATAGGAGTAATCTTAAATACTAAAACATACCTTGCCATGAGGATCAGCAAACATTCTTGTGAAAATTTCACATAATCTTTTCAGTTCAACTCGACTGTCAAAATAATGAAGTGGAATTAATATCTTGCTGTAGGAAGAAGTCATTTAAAATGACCTTACAGGGACTTCCCTGGTGGCGCAGTGGTTAAGAATCCACCTGCCAATACAGGGGACACGGGTTTGAGCCGTGGTCTGGGAAGATCCCACATGTTGCAGAGCAACTAAGCCCGTGCGCCACAACTACTGAGCCTGCGCTCTAGAGCCCGAGAGCCACACTACTGAAGCCCGCTCGCCTAGAGCCCGTGCTCTGCAACAAGAGAAGCCACTGCAGTGAGAAGCCCGCACACTGCAATGAAGAGTAGCCCCCGCTCGCCACAACTAGAGAAAGCGGCATGCAGCAACAAAGACCGAACACAGCCTAAAAAAAAAAAAAAAAAAAAAGTGACCTTACATATAACTGGGCTTCTTAAAAAAAAAAAAAAAAAAGCTAAAAAAAATCATCCCTCCTAAATGAGAAATTAGTGAGATTTACTAGTCAGGGCTAAATACAAATTTATCAAATGCAACAATAATTCTGTAGTAACAGACAGACACTATTTTAAAGGTTGAAAGTTATATGAAAAGAAATACAACTGTACTTCATTAATGTAGCACAAAAGAGGAAAGTATACAGATGACATTCCCAGCACATGAATCTTATCCTTTTAAATGCTATGATGTTTTCTTAAATTTTGCCACCTGAGGGCTAAAATCTTTCTAAACTATGACTATTTCCTTGCCATTTAAAAAGATATACTGAACCTAATACTAATCTAATCTTGATGGGGTTGGGAACAACAGTATGATGATTTATTGTAGTGATTCATGAACTGTGATATGAAAGCATTAAACTATATTAGAAAGTATATAGATAAACACTTATTTTAAATTATATAGTTCTAATACTTCCTAAAATAAACATTCAGCTAGTAAATCAAACTCTGATTTCAGGTATCAAGTCAGGAAGTGGCCCGCTATTTTCCACCATACTCAAACTTATGAATTTTCTGAAACTATGTTCTTAAAGGGATAGACCATAGAAATTTAAAACATTACACAGTTAAAAACAATAAAGAGGGGCTTCTCTGGTGGCGCAGTGGTTAAGAATACGCCTGCCAATGCAGGGGACACGGGTTCAAGCCCTGGCCCGGGAAGATCCCACATTCCGCAGAGCAATGAAGCCCGTGAGCCACAACTACTGAGCCTGCGTGTCACAACTACTGAAGCCTGCGCGCCTAGAGCCCGTGCTCCATGACAAGAGAAGTCACCGCGATGAGAAGCCCGCGCACCGCAACAAAGACTAGCCCCCTCTTGCCACAACTAGAGAAAGTCCACGCGCAGCAACGAAGACCGAAAATAAAATAAATAAAATAAATTTTAAAAAATAAAGAATTTAGAGAGGAAAAGTAAGCAGAAGCCATTAGGAAAGGAAACCGAATCAAACCCAACTAAAAACCAATATAAACTTCTTTTTTTTTTTTTTTTTTTTTTTGTGGTATGCGGGCCTCCCTCTGTTGTGGCCTCTCCCGTTGCGGAGCACAGGCTCCGGACGCGCAGGTTCAGCGGCCATGGCTCACGGGCCCAGCCGCTCCGCGGCATGTGGGATCCTCCCAGACCGGGGCGCGAACTCAGTTCCCCTGCATCGGCAGTTATTTATTTATTTTTTGTGGTACGTGGGCCTCTCACTGTTGTGGCCTCTCCTGTTGCGGAGCGCAGGCTCCGGACGTGCAGGCTCAGTGGCCCAGCCGCTCCGCGGCCTGCGGGATCCTCCCGGACCAGGGCACGAACCCATGTCCCCTGCATCGGCAGGCGGACGCGCAACCACTGCGCCACCAGGGAAGCCCTGAACTTCTTTTTTTTTAAACTTTATTTATTTTTTGGCCACACCACACAGTATGGGGGATCTTAGTTCCCCGACCAGGGATCAAACCCGCACCCACTGCAGTGCAAGCATGGAGTCTTAACCACTGGACCACCAGGGAAGTCCCTAAACTTCTGTTCTTAGAGAAATTCACTCCAAATTCATTTCATATTATACCAAGATTCAAATATTACACAAACACCAAGAATGTACCTTCATTTCCAAATGAGCATAAATATTCTTTCATCTCACTGAAAAACTTATCAGGAATGAATTTTAATAATGAGTCAGCTTTAATATTATGCATATTTTATTATTTATTTTCATTAAAAAAATTAATAACATTTTTCATTTAACATCTACTTGTGAATAAAAAGTTTCCTTTTAGAATGTTTCTTTAAATAGAGCAAGTTAATTAAAACTTTTAAAAGTAACAATAGTATAGATGGTCCTAAAGGATTAAGGCTTGGGAAAATATTTTGATGCCACCTTCTGAATTCAGGACACGTATGAGCCCATACCAGTACCTTTAAAGTGTTATGAAAAAGTCAAGTCAAAAAGTGCTAACCAGGGCTTCTCTGGTGGCGCAGTGGTTGAGAATCCGCCTGCCGATGCAGGGGACACGGGTTCGTGCCCTGGCCCGGGAAGATCCCATATGCCGTGGAGCGGCTGGGCCCGTGAGCCATGGCCACTGAGCCTGCGCGTCCAGAGCCTGCGCCCCGCAACGGGAGAGGCCACAACAGTGAGAGGCCCTTGTACCGCCAAAAAAAAAAAAAAAAAAAAAGAAAAAAGTGCTAACCAGACAGGACAATTATTTTAAAGACAATATAACTCACCTTAGCGTTCTCTGATTTTTTAGTAAGTTCTGCAGACCCAGGAGGCCTTCTTTCCTTTCTGACCAGTTGGAGCTAGCACATCTGTTGAGGACTTCTGCCACATCTTCTGTCTGCCTCATGTATGTAGGAATACTACCATTCCGAGAGCTATAGGAGCGTTCTGAACAAGCACTGGATGCATCGCTGTTGGCATCATCATCTGAATGCATCCCATATGATTCATATCTTCTTCGAGCAGGTTTTTTCTGTTACACATAAAGACTCTCATTAGTGGTAGCTAAAATAATATGCCGGTATTTCACAAATTTCTACTGACCAAAAAAAAGGCTGTTTTTTGTTTAAAAATCAGTGTAAAGCATGCTGCTAATCAGTGTAATAATAAAATGTTGATATTTAGTTTTTCTTCAAAAAACATGTTTTAGGAGTTAGTAGATGATGAAATATTCTTTAACTATGGCGAGTGGTAAAAGCAGAATAAGACTACTGTATGGAAGTCAGATATGTAAAGTGGGGAGCACTAAAAACATGGGGTTCTTCCTTATCTTTTTCCTTTTTCTGGAAAACCAAAAAGAACTACAAGAGTATAAACGGATGGACTCTGTACTAAAATTCTGAGTTGTTAAGAAGAAATTACTACCGTTTTAAAGGATGAGAATGGATCAGAAAATGGGCAATGGATCAGAAAAACATGTTTCCCCATGTAAAGTTCTATTTTTTTCTCTCTCTCAACCTTCTCTTTCCTCTATTCTCCTTTCACTTCTACTATCACTTGTCTTGCCACTCTTTCTTCTCTTGTACCCAACCCTGACATTTCCTAGAGAAGTAAAATACAGAGAATGATGAGAGCCTGTTTTGCTTACTCTTACTTTTAGGAGGCAAGCTCCTGGAGGGTCCTCCATGTTCTTCCCAATGTGTCTATACTGTCTATTTCAATATTTATGAGAAAGCATATTTAGATTCCTTTGATTTCTTTACATCTGAAGCTTATTATTTAATAAATGTAACTGCTAATTTTACTTTGAATATTAAAAGTGAAATGAGACAGAATAAATAGCTTATTTGAGATTCTTTGGAAGAATTAGAAATAAATCTTTATGTAATCTGATATTTGAATTTAGGCTGGTGAGCAGTGAAGATATTTCTAAGAAACATTCAAGCACAATAATTTTACACAGCTCCAGGTGACGTAAATTCTCCAAGTTTAAAATCTAAAAGAAATAGAGCTTGAACTCAATTAAAAATAGTTTTATAATGACATTTCCATCACTAAATTGATTTTAGAGGCACCAACTTAATTTAGAATGGCAAAAATGTGGTATTTCCTGTGTTGGTCTTCAAGACCAGTTTTGTTATAGACATCAGTGTCGATGACATCATCGCATTTGTACAAAGTAATCAGGCTTAAAGGATGAGAACCCCCATAGGACACTCTATTTAAGCACTATCTCCCTGTTGATAATCATATAATCATATATACAGAAAAATGATGTATATCTAAGGATTTTATTACTTCCATTTGAAGTTTTTATAGAAGACTATCATCTGTTAAACTGATGAAGGAAAGAAAAAAAAGTTATGGTATCATAAGATGTCAGAAAACAGCAATGTCTATACCTTAGTCCGTATGTCTCCTAAGAGCTGAGAGCAGATTTTTAAAGAGAAAAATTGAAAATAATGAAAAACATTTTGCTAAACAGCACAGTGAAGTAGGCATAAACAATGCCCATAATTAGAAACATTAACTTTTTAAATATATAGATACATAAGAACTGCTTATTACGAGAAAATATCTTTAACTTGTCAATATCCTTTAGTCCAAAGAAAAAAATCTAAGCTACAGAAAATATTCCCATAACCAGTTTTCCAAAGAAACTCAAGTCTTCTTCCTATTTGGATCCTTTTGTTGTTTCCAAAGTTAATTTTATTTCTGTGATTTTCCCTAGGTCCAATTAGACTTAATAGTTGGATAGCCTTTTCCTAAAAACTGATAGCTATAACTGGAATATCTATGTTATGCAAATAATGGAAGTATTCACAGTCAAATTATTGGGATTCAGCTTTTAGCCCTGGTGGCTAAATATTCCTCATATAAATCAAATACAACATCTTATAACAAGTAATAAATAGTTCAAGAATAATCCATTCAATTCATAAAATTTATGTGAGCAGAATTTAACTAGTAAATCGTCCACTTACAAGAAACTAAAAAACATAATTTGAGAAATACACTGATGAGGAATAGTAAATTTAAAACGTATGACTAATTTAATATCACCAGAACAAGATGTGATCAATATGTCCCAAGCTCAAGAGAACAAAGTTCCTACTTAGTTATACTGATTAGAAAAATCAGATGGCTAAGGTAAAGAGAAAAATTCAGCACATACAGACTATTAGAACAGAACTACACATGATTACATTTAATATATTACAGCTATGATCAATGAATATTTTAAAAAACTTGTTTTTCAAATACACTTGGCAAATATTGTATCAACACTGGTTAAGAGGTGATATGTGGTTTTAAAAGGCATAATGTATTTTTAAATTTCAAAACAAAGATGACACCTTTATAAGTTCTGTGCAAAAAACTGAGTAAATGCTTACTTCTCAAGTATAGGATTAATATTATAATTTGAAAGAGAAATTATCATGTTGAACTGACTTGGGAAAAAGGCAAAAGCCAATTATAATCACTGTTTCTAATACTTCCTTCATAATTTTAAGTGAGAAAAAAATACAGTGCTATCTGAACAGCACTCTTCTGACAAACCATCATAGATCTATGGATTTTGAAGTTGTACTTTCTCTCAGCTCAGAAAATACAAACAAGTAAAAGACTAAACAAAACTGTACCCCAAACTAAAACAATCCCTAAATACCCAAGGTTAAGCTAAATTTGAAATTACATACTTGTAGTGTACATATTTATATACTGATCTATCTCCCTTTATTCTCAGTGTATTACAGTGCATAAAAAACATCACCATATTAACAACATCAATATTTATATTCCTGACATCCCATCAATTACTATGGGCCCTGGCTTAAAAATTTGGCAATTAATAAAGATCAAGAATTAATTATACTGTTTTGCTTTTTACACTGCCCATATTTGATGTTCCTAGATTTAATCCACAAGAATTTTCCCATCTCCTTTCCCACACCTGTGGAATGGCTCACTCATACATTAGTTTCACAGCTGGAACATCTGTAAAGATAAGGAAATGGAGAAAAGTACCAAGGCATCTGCTACTGCCTCCTCCACGTCGGAACCTGTGTTCAGGACTCGCATGGCACTGACAGAGGATGACAGTCGGCTTGATTGGCTGATCCCATACCCTGGACCTAATTCATCAGAAGAAGGAAAATAGCTTTGAGAGAGCCATAAATGTTAACAGGGTCACGTTGGAAACTTTAAAATCCTTAAGAGGAGGAAAAAAAAACCAATGGGGCAAAGCATTTTAAAAGCAATACTGTATTCTCTGGGTACATTTATTTTTGGTCAAATAAAAGGGCAAAGGCAATTAAAATCACTGACAGTATGTGGGAAGTAAATTTAAAGAATAGTAGCTATGATATACTTTTCACCAGAAGATAGAAAAAAGCATGGCTGGCTACCTAAGGGCTTGCAAGTCTATAGCCCTGTAATTAATCTAGCTATATCAGTCAGGCAAATCTCATCTGTTTGCTTGAGCCACAGAGTAGCCCAGAACAAAGATCAATTCTCAAACCAGTAACAATTAGGGAGCTCAAGGAAGGCATGCCAGGAATTTACAAGGGAAAACCCCTCCAATTATTATCTCTTCTCCTTCAAGATAGGCTGATTCATTCTGTAACTAAGATGTATCATTTGATATTTGTCAAGGACCTACTATTGCCCGACACTCTTGAGATATGTAAAGACAAACCATAGATGGGTTCTTCTTCTCAACTACTTTCTACAATATACCATCATTTACAATTAAAACACTTCATCCACCATTTTGGTTTTTTTTTTTAAACAGGTATACAAAGATGAAGTACATAACTGAGAACATAAAACAATTTTATATTTTAAAATGACATAACTTAGGTTATACAAAAAAAAAAAACGCCCATCTCCAGTGAGAAAAATGTTCAAATAAGATTGCTGAAGGGAAAAAAGTTACTTGGGGGAAAGTTTTTTTAAAAACCCACAAATGACTTATTCTCCAACAAATTAAATGTAAATAAAACAAATCAATTTTAAAACATGATTACTCAATGGAAACTGACGAAGACAAAAAACTTAAGATGAATGCACAGATGATAGTGAAAATGTACTCATCCTTCACCTGAGGCCCCATACACATCGGGGGCGTAGAGGGCACCAGTAGATCTGGAATGGTGTCTGGAGGCTGGAATAACAGGACCATACAAACCTCATCTATTACTACAGAAACAAGGAATAGTGGCAGCACTACAGTCAGGCAAGGAGAGTTAGTTCACAATGGTATTACTATTAATAGTTAAGGATCAGAATATTGCCTTAGACTAGGGCAACTGAACACTTGCATTGCAATATCTTCCTTGACACACAACAGATCTTACACCTAAGGGGACAGACATAAGCTCACAGGAGACAAAAAAGTAAGTATCCAAATGGAAGGAAATGTCAAAAGTACAAGCATGAGACAAAAAAATGAACACTGTAGTTTCAAAAAAAAAAACCACTATGGTAAATAGTAACCAATAATAATCCCATCTCCTCTAATCCTGAACCCAGTGAGGCAGTTGTTACTATTCAATTTTACAAACAGCTAAACTAAAGCACAGAGAAAAGTTAATTAATTTGATCAAAGCCACACCTCAGTATCTGTAGTCTTTCAAGGCCTTTGCTCTTAAATAGTACACATACCATCTTTACATTGTTCAAAAGATAACATACCTCATTTATGTTAACATAAATGTTTCCTATAATGGTTCACAGTATATAAATTCTGCACTCAGTAGATTATTTAAATATCAAAGCACATTTTGAGCACCAAAAAAGGGGAGTATTAACAATTTAATCAAAAAACCTAGAAACTTGTGACTTCTCCTTTTATTTATGACATCTCTCTAAATCTAAATTTAGGATATTTAAAATTTTAGATCTTAAAATCCTGATTTTCAAAACATCATAAAGTCAGCCTTTTTCTTACACATACAAACAAATAAGCCAGGAAAAAATCATTTTATTATTTAATGAAACATATTACTCATTTTAAAAGTTACTCTGCTTCAGATATATTAATGAGAACAGTTACAATACTTTTATTACATGAGTTACTCTTTCCTTTGCCACAGGACCTTAATGAATAAGAAAATGATCAAAAAGATTAAGAGATAGGATTAAAGAGAGAATGTTGCATAAAATGTTTAACAGAACCTGAAAGGTGACTGGTATCATTAGTAAAACATACTAATATATAGTTTTAATTTTACCCAACACAATAATTTCTAAAATGATAAGGAAGAGTTGAAGCAATATGGAAATGCTTTAATAGGTGAAAAAATTTTGAAAACCTTTTGAAATCAATAGCTATCTGTGGCTGAAAATAACACTCACACACTTGTAATAATGTAAGCCTTTTTTTGAATCTTGGTTCCAGAAACAGATGGAAACTAAGAGTGTGAGTTCCAGAGTTCATCTTTGTTTAGCTCTGATTTATTTCTGGCGTTTTAGGGCCCTGATGCTGGCCTTGTGTTAACAACTGAATAAATGGCAAGCTATGGGATTCATCTGCTGAATGGCCATATTCAAGTCAGAGGCGACAAAAGGATTCATCAGATAAAGAAAGAGAAAAATGTAGGCAAATATGGCTGAAAATGGGAATGAAAAGGACAATCTGATCTCTGGGAATGCTATCTTCATCTCTGTGTAATAAATAGGACTAATCTGCTACCTTT
The DNA here is from genome assembly GCF_002837175.3 of Physeter macrocephalus. Taxonomy (NCBI): domain Eukaryota; kingdom Metazoa; phylum Chordata; class Mammalia; order Artiodactyla; family Physeteridae; genus Physeter; species Physeter macrocephalus. The sequence goes on along the minus strand of NC_041231.1, from coordinate 55,217,173 downwards.
ACTATGCAATATCCATATGTAAATAAAGGGCTATAAAATTCAATTCTTCTAAAACTATATGATTAAAAGGTTTAACCACCTTTAAACCAAATAGGATGTTTCATCACAATTGGGAAAACTGCCTCCTTTAATAATAAAATTTAAATGATTTAAATTGCCAAATGGCGGCTTTTAGATAAATCTAGAAGATCAATGACTAAACAACATATCTCTCTAAAAATAGGCATGACCACCTAGAGGAGTGGGATAGGGAGGGTGGGAGGGAGGAGCAAAAGGGAGGGGATGGGGGTATATGTATACGTTCTTATTCACTTTGTTATAAAGCAGAAACTAACACAACATTGTAAAGCAATTATACTCCAGTAAAGATGTTAAAAAAAAAAAGCATATTAGCATGTTTATTTTTTAAGTAATTAGAAGTTGGTTATAAATTTCCTCTAATCTCTGACTATTGTACAGGTTTAAATGGTACAGAAACCTATTTTTGTTTCTTCCCGATATCTCACATTTTCTACTAATTCTACATTATACAAATGTAAGTATTATACCGTTAAAAAAATCTAAGATCCTTGCCACTGATGTGTCACACAACTAACTGTAGGTAAGCAAGCACTGTTCCAGCGGGAAGACTGGGAAGAGCAGGCGCAGCAGTGACGATGACCGTGATAACCACGTGCTCACCGTGTGCAAACACTGCTCTGAGGGACAGTTTTCAAGTATTCTCTCCTTTACAGTGTCTTCAAAGCAATGCTAAGAACTACATGCTATTATTATTCTGGCTTTACAGATAAGGAAAAACCCAGGTATAAAACAGCTACAGAGTTGGGGTATCAACTAGGCCATCTGACCCTAGAATATATGCTCTTAAACTACCACACACCCACTCTACTTCCTTCGACTCTTCAAGGTGGCATGCTTACTTTATACAAATGTAAGATTTATTTCATTTTTAAACATATATGCATGAGGATGTACCATATATATATGTATATGTATGTGTGTGTGCATGTATACACACACATACACAGATACTCTACAGACTAAGCCCACTGTATATTGTACATGAACTAAATCTACCTCTGGCAGAGTACAGAAGGAAACTCTTTGGCACCTGGGACTGGAACACAAACAAGGGTTGAGGATACCCCTGCCTGAGTTCCTAGCTCAAAGGGTCAGTACAGGATAGCCTAGTAGTGATATAGTTGAGCCAAATGGCCCAAAGAACTAGAAATTAATCTCTAGAAATTCTATACTAACGTGTCTATTGAAGGAAATAATAATTCCAATAAATAATGAGTGGAACTATGTTCTACATAAGTGTCACAAAGTCTGAAGTGCAACTCTCTTAAGTATTACAGTAACCTACATTTTATGGAATTAAAAGAAAAAACCTGAAATGGCTATAGGTAAGTGCATATAAACAAAGTATTAGTTAAAATGCTGAGGACCACACAGAAATTCTAAAGATTTTCAACATAAAAAAATTCTGCCTCTCCAATTACTCTAAAATATTTAGTTTTTAAAAAATCATTTAATGGGCTTCCCTGGTGGCGCAGTGGTTGAGAATCCGCCTGCCGATGCAGGGGACACGGGTTCGTGCCCCCGTCTGGGAAGATCCCACATGCCGCGGAGCGGCTGGGCCCGTGAGCCATCGCCGCTGAGCCTATGCGTCGGGAGCCTGTGCTCCGCAACGGGAGAGGCCACAACAGTGAGAGGCCCGCGTACCACAGAAAAAAAAAAAAATCATTTAATATTTTTATAATTGAGGTAAATATAGTATTATAATCAAAGGTATAATACAATCTCTATAATCAGGGACAGACAGGTTTCACAGAAATGACATGATATAAGCTAATGCATGGGAAATGTTGTTAAATTGTAAAATACTGTAAAAATATTAATCCCTCCCATTTTAATAAGTAGTTCATATATTATTTTGTAGCATTCTTTCTAGTAATCTGAAATATCTAAGGTGAAATGTTAATATTTCTGCTAAAAAGGACAAAAGTATTTTTATCAAACTAAATAGTCCATATTTCACTTAAGAGTAAATATTTAAATATTGTCTTTAAATTTTATAGGGAGATTTGTTAAGAAAAATCTTGAATTCAATATTCTGTAGTTTAAATCTGTATGATATTTACTTGATTATGAAGGCAAATTGTTTATCCAATGTCTAACTTGCTCATTTAAGACAGATAAATGTCAAAGGAAGTGCCCAAACATATAATTTCCTTCTGACTGTCCTTAAAAAGACAGAAAAGAGATAGAGGAAAAGATACAGTTGAAGAAATCATCAACTAAATCCAGGATGTGTTGAGGTTATCAGATGGTAGGAACACAACAGGAAAGCAATATGCGTCACACCTGCCCAAACACTTACCAAGGGGCTGAAAAGAGCGAACAGGACTCGTATCCCTGCTGCTCTCCCGACTGGCTTCCCGGCTGCACCCTTGGCTCACACTTGGTCGAGGAATACGACTGCTTCGGGCTGGTATGAAGCAACAGCAGCACAGAAGGGGAGTAAACAGGAGATAGAGTTTGTATTTTTGATATTTTGGTTTTATTCTTTTCTTTTTTTTTTTTTGTCACTCCATGCAGCATGTGGGATCTTAGTTCCCCGACCAGGGATCGAAACCATGCCCCCTGCAGTGGAAGTGCAGAGTCTTAACCACTGGATCAGCAGGTAAGTCCCTATTCTTTTCTTTCTTAAAAACTAATAAATAAGTTTTTTCTAAGGTTGAGAAGAAATTTTTCTTGATGAAGCATTACCAGGAATACAGTTAAAATTCTTGAATACAGTCTTCTAGTTTGTATGTGATTAGAAGAGTAAAATGGTATTTTACTAAAATAAAAAGATTTAAAATATAAATGAATTATACTTTCAAGATAAGATCTCTAATTCCATTTTTAACCTATATTTCAGTTGTCCTTGAATTTTAAGTTGTTTTTCTCTAACTTAAAGTGCCTAAATCGAAGTCTTCAATGCCTGAAATACTAAAGAAATACAAGGTCCCAAGTTTTGCACAAAAACCTTACCCACTGAGAGCCTAGATGGACTAGCCTCTCTGCTACAGCCCTGGCTTCGTGGTATCTTGCTTCTCTTCTGTGCTGAGGCTGAATTGACCAGGACTCTTTGAACACCAGAGCTCACAGTGGAGAGGGCTGTTGTGGTCAGAACTCTTCCCGGAGACCCAGACCGGCTGCCAGCTAAACACCAAACACACATACGAATGTTAAGATGTGAACTCCAAGAGAACTTGTTGAAAGGATAAAAATTCAAGAAGTACACCTGAGAAAACTGTAATAGAATGGCAGTTCTAAGTTCAAAGGAATTAGACTGAGGAAGGTTTATATATACTCAAAACCTGGAATAAAAAGGTATACTATATATACTAGGATTGAATGGTAAATCATGTAAATATATTTTCAGTTTGGGGAGTATAAGATGCTATGTTTAAAAAAAAAGATGCTATGTTTAATAAGGACAACACTATTATGATTTTCAGAACATAAATAGTAGAAAAGATTTCCAAAGAAATAACTTATCTAACAATACATTTCATGCAGCTAAAGCTATATGTTAAAACGCTATATATTAAAGCTACACATTTAAAAGGAAAAAAATAATTCTATTACTGCTATTATTTTTGTTAAGAATATGGTAATGAAAATGTGCTTCCTGTTAAAAGTTTGCCTGCTGAGATGCCTCTAAATGGGCATAACAAGGTTATCTTGCAACTATGTATATTTTTAAATTTTTACACGATTTAATTTTAAATGTTTACAAAGTTGGGCCAGCTGAAAAAGGAACTTGCATTTTGCTATTTGCCTTCAAATAGCAAAGGGGTCTTGGGTGGCCAGTCTGCCAAGCAGATGTATACTGAGGGTAAAACACAACTAGTGGGCAAATAAATGTCAAAGAAGGCAGACCCTTTCTAAACTAGTGATTTTCAGTCTTGGAAGACAAAGGATACGTGGTCAGGGATAGAGAAAGGGAGCTGGACAAAATCTCAGAGATTGGGGTAAGAGTTAACAAAAAAAAGTTAAGAAACATGCTTTTAAACTAGAATTGCATGTGTTAGTGTTTAAGGGGATAAGCTCCTTGTCAATCAAAACATTTTTTGTCTGCATTGAAAAGGAAAATGAACTAGATAACTCCAAGGTAAAATTTAACTCTAGATTCTGGATGGTAGCATTATAAAAGTTAAACTTGCACTTAAATAAAACTTCATGAAAGCAACGTTTCCTCTTCGTTGGGTACTTCTCCACAGTCACTGCTCACCTGGTATAATCTTACCCAATGACACTTCACTTCCGCAGAGCAAAGATTAAAGAGTCAAAGCCAATGCGGACAAGCAGGGAACATCAACCAGGGAGCAGTGCTGAGTGTAAGGCAGGGAGTGGTGACTTTTTAGTTCAAGCCAGCTCTGTCTTGAGGTAATAATGGCTACATTTTGGGACTTTTTTGTTTTTTAAATGAAAGCTTTGACATTTCCTGATTTTTATCATGTTGTGTAGACCAAATAATACATGAATAGAGGCAGGCTGAATGTGGTTCATGGGCTGCTGATCTGTGACCCTGGCTACTGTTTTCTTGGCATGGTCTTCCTGAATACAATTTAAACTCATGCTTAATTCCTAAACTTCATTAGCACACAAAATGAAACTCATCTTCTGCTGGTTATAGCAATACTGTAAAACAAATCAATGTTTACGATGACATTAGCAATTTATTATCTGTGTAGAAGGAATTCTAAATTGTTGCAGGGAAATTATACAAGTGTACTTTAAAATGATGACTCACTTGAATTGTTTCATGATATTTCAGGTGAAGAATCTTTAAATCAAGCTTCTTTCAGTTATAACCTTAGAGGTACTCACAAGGCACCTATTTTCTCCATGCAGCATCTAAACTAAACATACACACCAAAACACCCAAACACCCAACATGCTACAAACTCACAATGCAAGATAAGCTGATGGAATATTTTATGGGAACACTTGCAACAGTATAAAAAGTATAAATTATGAACTGAACACATACAACACGTTATTCTGTTAAAACTAATGTAAGTTTAGGGGGTGACAGTGTTGGTAGGAGACTGGAGAATTCCTTGAAATGTGGATCTATTCAGCAGAGAGGAAACATATAGTATAGAAGCAGAGTAATCACACTACCTATTCTAGATTTATTGAATTTATCAAAACTATGCAAGCTCACTCTCTATATATTTAAATTCATTCATGCCCTCTCCTGGGAAATAAAATTGGCAGTGTTAATCATTACCTGTTCTTCTCCAATGGCCGCCCCCACCCCCCCGGCCCTCACCAACAGCGTGTTAATTCCAGTGCCTACAACCCATTTTGGAATTATTTATATTTAGAAGAAAATATCGAGGCTCTTTCCCCAGCAAAAGAACTACCAAGGCTAATTATTTCTTCTAGGAAAACCATATAGTTGATGAAAAAGAGTATGATGTACTTAGGGAATAGCATGCTACTAGAAAATACTCTAATTTATGAAATTTGAAATTAGATACCTAATTTCTCTTGTGCTGCCTAAAGTTTTCAAATTACCATTTTATACTTTTTATAAGATGTTTTCAAGGCATTACTAAAGCTCCTTCGTTTTTGAATGTTTACACCTGTGGCATCAACATGGATAATTTAAAAAACCCAGGGTTTTGGTAATAAATAAGGACAGGTCAAAGAAAAATCATAATTGGTGATTTTTACCCCAATAATGGCTACAGAATGATATAATATTAAATGTTAAGAATTTCTGCTGAATAGAACCCATTCTTGATAATGAAAATAGGTGATCGTAAACAATAGAGGCACACATAAAGTCTATATATTCTTACCACCAATGGTATTAGCAGATTGTGATCCTGAACAAGTGTAAAGGCAGAATTAGGGTAAGGGTTATAATCCATGAAGAGGGAAGAAGCAGATTTAAAATGAATGGCAGATGGAAATAAGAAAGCTTTAGTCAGTTCTTAGAAAATAAAAAATTCTAAAGCAAAAAAAGCAAACTTTAAAAAAAATCCCCAAACCATTGATGTCTGTAACAAAAGCAGAACATTTAGTAGTTTTTAGCTGATAAACTGAAATCAGACATTCATGTACAAAGCAGATGAAATGAAGGTGCAAAAGTAAATGTAAATTCTTCAGCTTTTCTTCTACTGATAGTCTAAAATCTAAATAATTAAATGTTTAAATTTTTATAATTTAAACATTTAATTTAAAACTACAGGCAAGGAAGAACTACAACATCTTCTAGCTGAAGAAAAATTACATGAAAAAGCTACAAGTTTTATATTTCTTAAGACACACAGGGAAAAAAACCAAACAGTAGAGGGGTGGGTGGAGAGACAAAATTTCTGACAGGCTGTACAATCATTTGTACATAATCAGTCACTACCAACAACAAAAGACACAATCTTTACGTAAACATTTAAGTCTGGAAGTCTCTCCACTGGGTCTGTTTTTATTTATTTTGGGTTAGCCATCAGAACATACCTGCTTTGACCCAAGAGATTTTTTTTTTCCTAAATGGTGATATAAAAATATGGAAAAGACCATGCAAACCCTAATGAATTACTTCACAACAAAGTGAAGATGGAGAGCACAGCAATATTTCTGTGCAAATATGTGTAAAGAAACTTGCATCAAATTATACAAGGCCACAATATCTTTTTTCAAAAGAATCTGAAATGAAAAAAACAGTCATTCAAATAAATAAGCAGGCAAATAAAAACCTCACCAATATGATTTAAAATCTAAGTGATTTTATAGTGGGAACGTCTTCTGATCTTAAAATCCTACTAGGTCTAAAAATCTATCATTATGTTCTCACACTCTAGGAGAGGATTTCAAGTATTGTGGATTGGGTTTCAAAGTGAAAAACCAAATGTAAAAAAATTATTCTATATTCTCTTGAAGTGATCAGTAGTTATAATACACTTAAAAGGGAGTTCCTTAAGTAATATATTAAAAAACCATACACAAAGCACTTTGAATCTCTGCCATGAGTTCAGTCTTAGTATTACTTTAGAAGAGAACTCAGTAAAATATCTCATATAAAATTGCTTTATCCTTAAGATGCTGGATACAGACAGTTTCTGGTTGCTACCTTTATTTCTCTTTCTGCTTTAAATTTCCTAACTTCACCATTATTTTTGTTTACTGAAGGCCATAAGAAATAACAACAAAGAAGTGCACAATAGGAGTATAAAATTCAGTTGACATTAGGTTAAGAAAAACAAGGACATCAATTTCACCAGCTAAAATATATAGCACATACTTTGTGCTCAGGCAAAATACTAATTTAATTCTCACAACAATCCTGTGAGATTATCCTCTTCATTTTACTGGTTACAGTAGAAGTATATAGAAATACAGCAACTTTAAATAACCTGGAAAAGCCATGGATCAAATCCATGATCTAAATCAATATTTCTTAGACTTGATTGTAACACAAATCACTTGATGATCTTGTTAAAGACTGAATTCAGTAGATCTGTGGTGGCATGAGACTGTACATTTCCCAGGTGATGCTGATGCTGGTCTGGGCACCCCATTTGGAATAGCAAGGCTCTAAACTACTATGCTATACTGCTAAAGATTAAGTTACTATAACAGTTACCCTAAAAATACACAAGATCAGGGAAGAATATGGTATGATCTATTCCTAATTTGGTTGGGAAAAGAGCTCTCACCCAGAGGGCATTTGCCACGTTTTCCTATTTGTAAATAACCCTCAATTTGCAAACCAATTTTACTAAGCATTTCTGCTTATTTTTAGGACTCTTGTTGAGTGCTCCCATCATTACTCTGTCTAGATTTTTTGACTTTGGAAAGAGGAGAATCTGCTAGGCCGGACTTGTCTAATCACTGCCCTGACCCCCTCTAAGCCCAGCTCCTTTCCCTGATTCCACGATTCAAGAATCGAGTTAAAAAAAAAAACAGACAAATTGGGCATCTATATCCTGGAAGAGTCACCTAAACAACAGTGGAAGATAGCTACAACTATTTCTTTCCAAAATGGCCAAGTATATAGAAGAACCGCAGAATTACCTCCCTAGAAAAAATTCCTGTTCTAAGAGGTATGTGCTAAGGGAAATCTCTTGATAAAGAAGGAATGTGAACTCTTTTAAATTAATTATGCCTTAAGTGTATATATTACTATTCTGGAATATATAGGAATGGATCATTCATTTTACCTAGAATTCAAAATTGTGCTTTTTAATAATTGTGCTTATGAGAAACTCAGCTTCCAATGAAATTGCAAAAATATAAATCTTAAATTTAAAAAGGAATATAACAAAACTGGTCATTTCAATTTGTTTCCTCTTTATGAATCAGTATATACCTGCCAAAAATGCTAACTGCATTCTAACAGATTTTAGGGAGAGTACAAAGATACCATATAACTGCCCTTGAACAACATTAGCTAGATGCAACCAGATCTGATGCTAACATATGGCAATTATTTTGCCTCTAAAAAGCACAATTTTCCACATTTACAAGTTTCTGAGTAGACTGTGAAAACCTTCATGTTAAAAGATTTGTGCTATTTAAAATATCTCCATGCAAAAGTCTGTATAGCAGATGAAGTTTTTCTTTCTAAGTGCAGATATCAATGATGCAGCCCTAATAACACACCAAAGACAAGACAACACCCACTCCAAAAATTCCAAAACATGCACAACAACTGACCCAAAACATTGAAAAAAAAAATACCTTCATTTTTGTCAGGTGATGATGAACCTAAAGTACAGAACAAGAACTCAGTATGTGGCTTGTCTTTTTTGAAATTAGTTTTGTCTTTTTCCACTGGTCAATCTCTTCATACAGTAACATACAAGGAATACGCTTATCCTAACATATTAGAAATATGAGAGAACTAATGCAATACATACGCTGTGACTGAGACACCATTTTTGTTCGACTTCTTCCTCTGGAATCTGTCTTGGCATTTCCCATACCAGCAAGTGGTGCTGAAAGCTTTGCTCTCACCCGGCCTAAGGAATAAAATTATTTACATAATTAAAGACTTTTTTCTATAATAATATTTAGTAATGAGGAAAAAAACTCACTATAATTTTCTAATTGGGTGTGCTTTTCAAGTATAAATTCTGTAATAATGTAACCTTCACTTACAGATTATAAGATTATAGTTCTCTTAAAATTTTAAAAATACATACTGCTTTTTACGTGTTGCACCATAAGCTAACTTTCCTTTACGGGTAAGAATAAAGTCAAACTAAAAGATCTCCATTCTCAGTTTGATATTATTAGTCCAGTAAAGTAGAGTTATAATTAAGATAATTACCACAGGCATGCACTTATTCTTAATTGGTAGTTCCAATTTTAAAATTTCAGTTTCCATGAAATTTAATTTATTCTCAAATCCACCCTGTAGTTTAAAATACAAGCTAATGTTGGAAACAACCCAAACAATCTTTCTGACTGAAAATGTACTTCTAAAGAGATCTGCAAGAAGATACAATACTAGGTAAAATATCTCATCTTTTTACATCCTGTGCTAAACATGAGATTACTACAGATGTACATGGACACGTTTCCTCTTCTCTGCCCCGAACTAACCAATTTCATTTATAAAATTATTTGAGGAAATACCAGTCCTCAAAGAGACGGCACTTTTCTACACACATTTCCTTCTCTACCTCCAAGTTGCGTTCCTTTCTTCTCTTACTACTGCCTCATCCCCCTCCACAAAACCAAGCCGCAAGATGTTTCTGGAGCTCTTGAACCAAAGGAGATAATGCTTACCAAAGTGCTTAAGTAAACTGTCGTTAGAAAAAACAAAAATATATTACTAGCAGGTACTTTGGTATTATCAAGCAACAGTCTCAATCACTATCAAATCAGAACCAATACCAAACATGATCATAAAGAAGGACTCAAAATACTTTTTAGTTAAAAGGCACAACTTTTAGGGCAATCACAATATAGAGGCTGGGGACTTCCCTCGTGGTGCAGTGGTTAAGAATCCGCCTGCCAATGCAGGGGACATGGGTTCGAGCCCTGGTCTGGGAAGATCCCACATGCTGCAGAGAAACTAAGCCTGTGTGCCACAACTACTGAGTCCACGTGCCACAACTACTGAAGCCTGCGTGTCTAGAGCCCGTGATCCACAACAAGAGAAGCCACCGCAATGAGAAGCCTGTACACCGCAACAAAGAGGAGCCCCCGCTCGCCTTAACTAGAGAAAGCCCGCACGCAGCAACAAAGACCCAAAGACCCAAAGCAACAAAGACCCAACAAAGACCCGAAGTAGCCAAAAATAAATAAACAAAATAAAATTTTAAAAAACCCCAACAATACAGGGGCTAGCCTGATATGGCAATATTAATTAGGAAAACATACACTAAAGAGTAAGGAAAAATTACAAAATTAAGAAATGAGTGAGGGAAGAGAATAATTAGGAACTAGGAATAAAATGAAGCAAAAGGAGAAGTACAGTTGGTAGATCCTAGAATTCTATCAACTTCTTTGAGGCCCCTAAAAAGCCCATAATTCAGAACTTTCACCCTTTTACAGAGTCTGTTTAGAATAGGACACAATGTTCTCGTGACTAAGAAGTAAAATAGAAAAAAATTATTGTTTTTGAAATGCAGAATTTATCCAGTACAACAAAGAAATTAGGATAAATTAAGTATTTTGATACTACCATTCTAAATTACAATGCCACAGTGCCAGAAACTAGTACTCTAATTTAAAACTTAAAATATGAAAATATTTCAAATATATCAGAGTAAGTATGAGACCTCCAAAATGTTAAATCTACTTAACTGTGTATCACAAGAAAATGTCATCCATTTTTATTTTAGAAAAAATAAAATGTGTTTCATATCAGAGGCTTAATAAGACAGCCTTCAGGCAGGATAAATATAAAAACTGAATTTTTTCCTTTCTACAAATTCAAAAGCAATAAATAATTTTTTAAAAGGTAAACTGGCTCAGTAAAATAAAGTATTATATCTAGCAAGGTTTTTGTAATTCCAAATTCAAATCATATGCAATTCTCCAGTCACTGATTCAAAATCAAAGATACATTTAAAATCTGACAAAATAAATGCATTTAAATGCTGAGGATATTGAAAGACAATAAAGCAATGGCATGTGCACTCCCAAAGTATAAATGAATTGGCATAAATTAAAAAACAAAAACACAAAATAAAAGCATTAATGTCACTACAAGAAAAAAATGAAACTATGAAACTTTATACTAGATATTATTAAACATGTTAAGCATTTATGTTTTTCTAGCATGAGATGATCCAAGATACAAGGCAAAACTCCAGGATGAAGGATTAAAAAAAAATCCACATGTATAACACAACCAAATATGAAATGTAAAAGCTACCACAGCTCACAAATTATATAGATTTGCAAAGAAATTAGCCTATTTTAGTTTTTAATATTTAATTCCTACCAATGAAAATATTAATGTAGAGGTATTTGTGTTACTAACAAAATGTATAATTCTTACCATCTTCAGATGCTGTTCCTAAATAAGAGAAATAAAACAATAACATTTCAACAAAGTCTGCCAATGCTGATGTTAAAACCTTCCTCGCGCCTCCCACCCAATGAAAACAAAAGGGCAAAAGAAAAAATTTCTAGTTCGATAGCCTTAAATTAGCTTTCAAAAGATTCATTTTGAGATAAAAGAAAATTTGAGGTAACCTAATGACTCATAGCACAAAAAAGGTTAAAACTAGACAATTAAAAATAGCAAAATTCTATAACAAACACGTTTGTCTGCTATACTTCATACTTAAACTTTTAAATGGTGAAGAAAATAAGAGAAATTAATTACTCAAGAAAGATGCAACTTTCATTGCTCTCTCCAAAATGAAGATTTTTATAGATCTTTCCATTGTAAGAATTCTTTCTGTGCATTTTCAAAAGGTAGTCCATAAAAGAACTAGAAAACTAATTGACAAACATGGGAATCAAATCCATGACCTAGGTCTCATTAACCCAGTATTTTCACCAAAGCATTACAAAGACCTATCAATCCATTAGCTATTTATTCAAAAATTCTTGTACTCCGTAAGATGTCAATGAAAACTAGCAAAAATGATCAAGTAAATGGAATTCCCTGGCACTCCAGTGGTTAGGACACCACGCTTTCACTGCTGAGGGCCCGGGTTCAATCCCTGGTCGGGGAACTAAGATCCCACAAGCTGTACGGCACGGCCAAAAAAACAAACAAACTCACTACTACTATAGGGCAATAAAAGATGTTTCTCCGTGTGTGTGTATATAGATTTTTTTTTTAAACACAGGATTAAACATCAGTGAGAGTAACACATCACATAACACAGGTGATTCCTCAAATAGGCTGATGTTTCTGACCCAGAAAAGAAAACATTTTGATCTGGAATGTGAGAATAATTTGTTGTTAAAGGATCTAGAATCTCAGTGTTAGAACTGATATTGAATGGTTTGAAATATAGAAACTATCTCTTGGTTTTCTTTCATTTAATAATTTCTTAAATTTATGAAATACATTAAACACACACAGAAGCACAGAGACTAATTATAAGTAACACTCATGTACCCAACCCAAGATTAAATAAATCTTCCATTTCATCAGAACGGAAGATATACCAATTTCAGAGTTTATGTAATAATTGACAGAAAAACATACAGTTTTCCATTTTCCCTAGATCTCATACTGTGACTTACAGATGCAAGATCTTCTTACAAGTTCTTATAAAAAAGCTCAAGTTCTTAGATAACATTATGGTATCTGATGAAGTGAAGGGCAAGTATGGATAATACACAATCTAGTGTTAAACAAAAATACCATACAGATAAAAATTACCATACTGGATCAAGCAAATAAAGATAAACTAAATACTGAAATTAAAAAGGCATAGCTCAAAGTAAGTTCAATTTTGATTAAATGTTAATTTAAAACTCACTTTCTGAAAGACAGCATCTGTGACTTGCATTTCATTTTCATAAATAACCATATGAATCTGTAAAATATGTCATTTGTCTCTCTCTGTATCAAGAGTTATTAAACTAAAGAACTGAATCAAGTGACTTATGAGATTCCTTTCCCTTCTTCTGAATCTAATATTTCAGAGAAAGACTTAAGAAATCAAGAATATTCTAAGAGCTCAGGTAAAAAAAATTAAGAAAATTGATTTAACTTATAACAAACAGTAACCTAGTATTTGAGTAAACTAAGAAACCGAAAATGGATATGTCTAACCCAAAATTCAATCAGAGAATTAACGTAGCCATTTTCACATTAAGAGTGCTGCCAAATAAGCAGCCTATTTTCAGAACTTTAGGGAGTGAACAAAGGTATCATGTAGAATCCAAGAGCCATAAAAATTTTTTAGGTGAATTAGAAAAGGAAGTTCTTACCATCCATCTTGTCAGAAGTATCCTCTGATGAAAGAGCAAGCAAAGAACAGAAGAAAACTTAGTATATTAGAAAAGGATTTTATAACCCCTGGAAAACATTATTTTTAAGAACACAGAAATCATAGCACACACGTATATATAAAGCTTGTTTTCAACTAAAACATACTAGGAGATTAAACAAGACGAGGTTTCTTTGTGAGATTTAAATACCAAAAACAAAAATTATATATATATAGGATTGAATTGACAATAAGTCTGATTTTCACTAGCCTAGATAAGTTAAAGAAGCCCATGTCCCAACCTTGGACCCCTGCACCATCAGACAAACCCCTTGCTTGGGTCTGCTGAGTTTCTCATAATCTAAGAGTCACCTTGCCTTGCTTTCTCTTTTCCTCTATAGGCTACAGCACACCCCCAAATTCTACTCTAAATTTAGCTGTCTCATCATTATCCTCTGTCTACTGCATTGCTGCTTCCTCACCCCATCCTTTCTTAGTACTTTCAGTCCCTTTAAGACCTGAAATATGGATAAATCTAACAACTAAATTTCTCTACCCCGCTACTTTGAGGTGCCCCAATAGAGAAAATTACAAAACCACGAAGTCATGAATACTGGCACTACTAGAAACTGGGGTAATTATAAGGTTTGGCCTTTAGTGACTGCAGAAAAGTATTAATAAACCAGGCCTGATACTCTTAAGAAGAGCCTAGTTACAGGGCTAGCCCTTAGCTGGCCTTTGGGAATTTAGTTTTGGATCCTGATTATATCAATGATAAGGCTGTTTTGTGTGTTTGAGTGTTGGGGACGGGGTATTGAACTCCTGCTATAACAACTTGCCTGAATTGTTTTTGCAGACAATGTGATTTATGGGGAATACCTGTTATCTTTTTGGGAGTATGGAATTCTGGTAATTGTGGCTGGTTGTGCAGCAGACTGCTTGCATAATGACCGCCCTTTTACCCTCACCCTGGACTCTTGAGTCTTAAGGAAGCTTCTCTGGACAGAAACACTATGCACATGTTCTACACTCATTGCTGGAGGAAGGAGCATGTTCTGTGCAGCCCGTCATTTTCGCCTCTGGGAGGGATAACTCTGAAAGCCTGTGCCTGGACTCCTCCAGACTACCGGATGAGTCTTTTTCCCTTGCTGATCCTGCTGTGTGTCCTTTTGCTATAATAAACCTCAGCCATGAGTACAGCTAACAGTCCAGTGAGTTCTTCTAGTGAGTTTCTAAATGTGTGGGTGGTTGCAGGAAGCCCGGAAGACAGCCCCTCTTCTTGTGCCTCCTCAACTGCTATTCCAAACCTCAAGCCACCTCTTAGACACCCTGCTTTCTATTAGCTCAGTGTCCTGACTCTGACTCCTCAAACATGAAGACACAGCTACCTCCCCATGACATGGCTCTTAATGCTCACCCGCCCAAAATACATCTGAATCTACCTCCTTCATTTCTTTCCCTTCTACCTCAGTGATACTGATGACCCTTCCACATCCAAGGCTAACTCCCCAGCTCTTCTCTATACATCCTATTCCTTATGTTTCTCATAAGAACTTTGACCGTAAACAATTTTCTTTCATTCTTCCAATTTTTACTTTTCCTTCTCTACTGACTCTACCATCTTAGTATACAAACATATTTAACTCCCTCAGTTTTAAAAAACAAGAAGTTCGGGGCTTCCCTGGTGGCGCAGTGGTTGCGCGTCCGCCTGCCGATGCAGGGGAACCGGGTTCGCGCCCCGGTCTGGGAGGATCCCACATGCCGCGGAGCGGCTGGGCCCGTGAGCCATGGCCGCTGAGCCTGCGCGTCCGGAGCCTGTCCCCCGCAACGGGAGAGGCCACAACAGAGGGAGGCCCGCATACCACACAAAAAAAAACAATAAACAAAAAAAAAAAAACAAGAAGTTCATTAACCTTTAACAACGGATAATTCCTACAATCTTCTTTCATCTCTTCTCAACCGCTAAGCACAGGAATAATTTATACAGATTCTCCTTTCAACTTCTACCTCAATCAACTGAAATCTGACTTCTGTCCACATGACTCCAACTGAAAATATTTATTTTTTTTCATTTAAGCAATCCCACAGACCTAGTTGTTGAGAACAAATATTCATAAATATGCATAGATATATCAAGGTTTCCTTAACAGAAATTCCTGTCTCCCATCATACCAAGCTTCCTCTTCAGGATAAAGTTTTCAAGGGTAAACCTCAAAACACTCATCATATCCCCGTTGCCAAAGGATTCAGTACTTCAGTGGACGAAAAATCCTGTGGCAACTGCTTTAAGTAATGTATTGAGTTTAATATTGAAAGATTACAGTAAGAACAATTCTCTAATGACTTCCAAATCTAATCTCAAGCACAGATCTCTCTCCTGAGTTCTCTGCCACTGTATGTAATTCTTTCTCATATACTACTATGCCTCTGAACACTTCCAGTTTGATGTCTCAGGGATTTCAAACTCAAAATGCATAAAACTCAACAAGCTTTTAGCTGCTCATCCTTTAGCAACCTACCAATAGACTGACTCTTTCAATATAGAAGCATATATCTCTGGATCCATAAATGTTCAGCCATGATAAACAAGGCTCAAAGAGAAGAAAACAAAGAATACACAAGTTACACCTGTACAAGAAAGTTGAGGAAGGGGGGGGAAGGGGGTTTAGAAAGAAAAAGGAAGGAAGGAAGGGGGGAGGGGGGGAGGGAGGGAGGGAAGAAAAAGTAAAAAAGACATAGAAATAGAAAGAATGAGAAAATCTATTCTCTAAGCCCTGGACAGAGGCACAGACAAGTATCTCATTGTGCCTGAGTGTGAACCTGGGCCAGATGAAGAAAAGAGGATAGAGGGACACCTTTCCCTTCTGTAAAGAAGCAAACATGCCATTCAAACCTTAAAGAACCAAAAGAAACAAATTAAGCAATCTCATGGTACTATTATGACTTTCTTATGAAAAAAAACAATTGCTGCTGGGAATTTCCTGGCAGTCCAGTGGTTAGGACTCCGCGCTTTCAGCCGAGGGCCTGGGTTCAATCCTTGGTTGGGGAACTAAGATCCCACAAGCTGCGTGGTGCATCCAAAAATTTAAAAAAAAGAATTGCTGCAAATGGCTTTCGAGTTCATATTAAAACATTCCAAATTCAGTATTTTTTTCTGGTACTAAAAAATAATAGATACTAAATATAATGTTTTATTTTTAAGACTCAGGATGAATGTTTTATTTCTATTTGTTTTCCATTTTCCCCACTTAAAAAAATTAATGTATAATTCATGTACCATAAAATTTACTCTTTCATAGTATACAATTCAATGTTTTTAATATATTCACAAGACTTAACAACCCTCATAAATATCTAATTCCAGAACATTTTCATCACCCCAAAAAGAAATCTTATACCCATTGATGTCATTCCCTATTTTCCCGACTCCCAACCCCTGGCAACAACTCATTTACTTTCTGTTTCTGTGGATTCACGTATTCTAGGCATTTCATGTAAATGGAATCATACAGTATGTGGCTGTTTGTGTCTAACTTTATAATGCTTTCGAGTTCCACCCCTCTTAGAGCATGCATTAGTATTTCACTTTTATGTAATGTGCTCCTTTTTATGGCTGAGTAATATTCTGCTTCATTGTCTGCACATACCTGCCTAACCATTCACCAGCTGATGGACATTTGGGTTTCCACTTTTTGGCTGTTATGAATAATGTTGCTATGAACATTCATTTATGTACATGTTTTAATGAGAACATACATTTCACATGTCTTCGGTATACAGCTAGGAGTGGAACCGCTGGGTCACATGCTAACTCTATGTTTCACTTTTTGAGAAACTGCCAAACTGTTCCCATAGTGGCTCCACTTACATTCCAGGAGCAGTGTATGAGGGTTTCAATTTCTCCATATCCTCACCAGCATTTGTTATTGTCCATTCTTTGGATAACAGCCTAGTGGGTGTGAAGAGGTATCTCACTGTGCTTTTGATTTGCACTTCCCTAATGTCTAAGGACGTTGAGCACCTTTTCATGTGCTTTCATTGGCAATTTGTATATTGTCTTTAAAGAAATATGTATTCAAATCCTTTGCTTATTTTTAAATAGAATTGCCTTTTTGTTACTGAGTTATGAGTTCTTTAAATACTTGACATGTAAGTCCCTAATCAGATATGTGATTTGCAAATGTTTTCTCTCATTTTGTGTGTTGTCTTTTCACTTTCTTGATGGTGCCCTCTGAAGCACAATGTTTTTAATTTTGATGAAGTCCAATTTATCTAACTTTTCTTTGGTTGCTTGTGTTTGGCCTAGTATCTAAGAAAACATTGTATCATTCAAGGTTATGAAGATTTACACCTGTGTTTTCTTCTAAGCATTTTATAGTTTTAGCTCTTACATTTGGGTTTTTAATCCATTTTGAGTTAATTTTTTGGATATCATATGAGGTAGGGGTCCAAATTCATTCCTTGGCCCCTGGCTATCGAGTTGTTCCAGCAACATTTGCTGAAAAGAATTCTTGCCTACTGCATGGTCTCGGCACCCTTGTTGGAAATCAACTGACCATAGATATATGGGATTATTTCTGGACTCTGAATTCTATTACATTGGTGTATATGTCTATCTTTATGCTAGTACCACACAGACTTGATTACTGTAGCTTTGAAGTAAATTTTGAAATTGGGAAGTGTGAGTACACCAAGTTTGGTCTTTTTCAAGATCGTTTCATCTATTCCCGAAACTGCTTTGTCATTTGGATTTTAGGAGCAGTTTGTCAATTTCTATAAAAAGGCAGCTGGACTTTTGATAGGGATTGCATTGAATCTGTACGTCAATTTCCCATCTTAATATTAAGTCTTTAAATAACCTGTGTGTCTTTCCATTTATTTAGAGCTTTAAATTCTTCTAACAATGTGTTGTAATTTTTAGTGCATAAGTGTGAAATAAAACATATATGAGCCCAATTCCTGGCACAGAGCTCCTAAAACCCTTGTAATTTCTCAAGTGGTAAGAGCACTTGGAGTACCTTTTTCTCTAATATTTGCTCGTTGACCCTGGTACCTGACAGAGCTCCTAAATCCCTTGGAATTTCCTGGGTGATAGGAGTGTCTTTTGTTCTAATAAGGCATTTCCTGGTGGTCTCCTCGACAGCCTCAGGATGGGGGATGGTCACAAGAAAGATGAAACGATGATTAAAAGCTTGGAATTTTCAGCCCCATCCTCCATCCTCTTGGGAAGAGCTGTGAGGCTGGAGAGTAAGTTAATGATCAATTATGACTATGTGATGAAGCCTCCATAAAAATGCCAAAAGCACAAGATTCAGAGAGTTTCTGGGTTGGTAAACACACCCATATGCTGGGAGGGTGGCACACTGCAACTCCACAGGGAAAGAAGCTCTTGGGCTTGAGACCTTTCCAGACCTCGCCCCCTGTATCTCTTCATCTGGCTTGTCATTCATACCCTTTAATATCCTTTGTAATAAACCAGTAATCTAGTAAGTAGACTGTTTTCCCAAGATCTGTGAGCCACTCTAGCAAATTAATTTAACTCAAGGAGGGGGCAAGGGAACCTGTGACTTAGAGTCAGTTGGTCAGAAGCACAGGTAACAACCTGGACTTGCAATTGATGTCTGAGGTGGGGGTGAGCGGGGGCGGGGGTCATAACAGACTAAGCCCTTAACCTGTAAGGTCTGTGTTAACTATGGTTAGGGTCACAACTGAATTGAATTTTAGGACATCTAGGTGTTGTCTGAGAATTGCTTGATGCAAAAATACCACACATCTTGTGTCAGCAATATTATGAGTGTTAAGAGTAAAGGAGAAACATAAGAGTGGTTCATCCTAGTTACACTTCTTTTGTTCTAACGATTCCTATGTACAATGTTTTATTCTTTTTGAGGCTATTGTAATTGGATTTACTTTTTTACTTTATTTTCAGATTGTTCATTGCTAGCATTTTTAAAAAAAGGTTTATTACTTTTTTTTCTGACTCCATCAACTATTTTTATTTTATTTTATTTTTCTTATACAGCCAGTTCTTATTAGTTATCTATCTTATACATATTGGTGTATACATGTCAATCCCAATCTCCCAACTCATCCCATCACCACCACGACCCCCGTCCCCTGCTTTCCCCCCTTGGTGTCCATACGTTTGTTCTCTACATCTGTGTCTCTATTTCTACCTTGCAAACCGGGTCATTTGTACCATTTTTCTAGATTCCACATATATGAGTTCGTATACGATATTTGTTTTTCTCTTTCTGACTTACTTCACTCTGTATGAAAGTCTCTAGGTCCATCCATGTCTCTACAAATGACCCAATTTCATTTCTTTTTATGGCTGAGTAATATTCCATCATATATATGGACCACATCTTCTTCAACCATTTGTCTGTCGATGGGTATTTAGGTTGCTTCCATGATCTGGCTATTGCAAACAGTGCTGCAGCAAACACTGGGGCGCATGTGTCTTTTTTTTTTTTTTTTTTTTTTTAACATCTTTATTGTAGTATAACTGTTTTACAATAGTGTGTTAGTTTCTCCTTTACAACAAAGTGAATCAGTTATACAGATACATATGTTCCCATATCTCTTCCCTCTTGCGTCTCCCTCCCTCCCACCCTC
>NC_041231.1:55194627-55196976 GCF_002837175.3 Physeter macrocephalus | reverse complement strand
GGGATTGCTGGGTCGTATGGTAATTCTATTTTTAGTTTTTTAAGGAACCTCCATACTGTTCTCCATAGTGGCTGTATCAATTTACATTCCCACCAACAGTGCAAGAGGGTTCCCTTTTCTCCACACCCTCTCCAGCATTTGTTGTTTGTAGACTTTCTGATGATGCCCATTCCAACTGCTGTGAGGTGATACCTCATTGTAGTTTTGATTTGCATTTTCTCTAGTGATTAGTGATGCTGAGCAGCTTTTCATGTGCCTCTTGGCCATTTGTATGTGTTGTATGGAGAAATGTCTATTTAGGTCTACCCATTTTCTGATTGGGCTGTTTGTTTTTTAAATATTGAGCTGCATGAGCTGTTTATGTATTTTGGAGATTAATCCTTTGTCCATTGATTTATTTGCAAATATTTTCTCCCAGTTTGAGGGTTGTCTTTTCGTCTTATTTATAGTTTCCTTTGCTGTACAAAAGCTTTTAAATTTCATTAGGTCCCATTTGTCTATTTTTGTTTTTTACTTCCATTTCTCTAGGAGGTGGGTCAAAAAGGACCTTGCTGTGATTTATGTCATACAGTGCTCTGCCTATGTTTTCCTCTAAGAGTTTTATACTGTCCAGTATTACATTTAGGTCTTTAATCCCTTTTGAGTTTATTTTTGTGTATGGTGTTAGGGAGTGTTCAAATTTCATTCTTTTATATGCAGCTGTCCAGTTTTCCCAGCACCACTTACTGAAGAGACTGTCTTTTCTCCATTGTATATCCTTGCCTCCTTTGTCATAGATTAGTTGACCATAGGTGCATGGGTTTATCTCTGGGCTTTCTATCCTGCTCCATTGATCTATATTTGTTTTTGTGCCAGTACCATATTATCTTGACTACTGTAGCTTTGTAGTATAGTCTGAAGTCAGGGAGTCTGATACCTCCAGCTCCGTTTTTTTCCCTCAAGATTGCTTTGCCTATTTGGGGTCTTTTGTGTCTCCATACAAATTTTAAGATTTTTTGTTCTACTTCTGTAAAAAATGCCACTGGTAATTTGACAGGGATTGCACTGAAACCGTAGATTGCTTTGGGTAGTATAGTCATTTTCACAATATTGATTCTTCCAACCCAAGAACATGGTTTATCTCTCCATGTGTTTCCGTCATTTTTGATATCTTTCATCAGTGTCTTATAGTTTTCTAAGTACAGGTCTTTTACCTCCTTAGGTAAGTTTATTCCTAGGTATTTTATTCTTTTTGTTGCAGTGGTGAATGTGATTGTTTCCTTAATTTCTCTTTTGATCTTTCATTGTTAGAGTATAGGAATGCAAGAGATTTCTGTGCGTTAATTTTGTATCCTGCAACTTTACCAAATTCACTGATTAGCTCTAGTAGTTTTCTGGTGGCACCTTCAGGATTCTCTATGTATAGTATCATGCTATGTCATCTGCAAACAGTGACATTTTTACTTCTTCTTTTTCAATTTGTATTCCTTTTATTTCTTTTTCTTCTGATTGCCGTGGCTAGGACTTCCAAAACTATGCTGAATAAGAGTGGTGAGAGTGGACATCCTTGTCTTTTCTTGATCTTAGAGGAAATGCTTTCAGTTTTTCACCATTGAGAATGATGTTTGCTGTGGGTTTGTCATATACGGCCTTTATTATGTTGAGGTAGGTCCCCACTATGCCCACTTTCTGGAGAGTTTTTATCATAAATGGGTGTTAAATTTTGTCAAACGCTTTTTCTGCATCTATTGAGATGATCATATAGTTTCTATTCTTCAATTTGTTAATATGGTGTATCACATTGATTGATTTGCATATATTGAAGAATCCTTGCATCCCTGGGATAAAACCCACTTGATCATGGTGTATGATCCTTTTAATGTGTTGTTGGATTCTGTTTGCAAGTATTTTGTTGAGGACTTTTTCATCTATATTCATCAGTGATATTGGCCTGTAGTTTTCTTTTTTTGTGACATCTTTCTCTGGTTTTGGTATCAGGGTGATGGTGGCCTCGTAGAATTTGGGAGTGTTCCTTCCTCTGCAATTTTTGGGAAGAGTTTGAGAAGGATGGGTGTTAGCTCTCCTCTAAATGTTTCATAGAATTCACCTGTGAAGCCAACTGGTCCTGGACTTTTGTTTGTTGGAAGATTTTTAATCACAGTTTCAATTTCATTACTTGTGATTGGTCTCTTCATATTTTCTATTTCTTCCTTGTTCAGTCTTGGAAGGTTATGCCTTTCTAAGAACTTGTCCATTTCTTCCAGGTTGTCCATTTGATTGGCATAGGGTTGCTTGTAGCATTCTCTTATGATGCTTTATATTCCTGCAGTGTCTGCTGTACCTTCTTTTTTTTTTTTTTTTTTTTTTTTT
>NC_041231.1:55162816-55194410 GCF_002837175.3 Physeter macrocephalus | reverse complement strand
TTCTTGATGAGTCTGGCTAAAGGTATATCAGTCCTGTTTATCTTCTCAAAGAACCAGCTTTTAGTTTTATTGATCTTTGTTATTGTTTTCTTTGTTTCTATTTCATTTACTTCTGCTCTGATCTTTACGATTTCTTTCCTTCTAATAACTTTGGATTTTGTTTGTTCTTCTTTCTCTAGTTCCTTTAGGTGGTAAGGTTAGATTGTTTATTTGAGATTTTGCTTGTTTCTTGAGGTAGGATTGTATCGCTATAAACATCCAATAGGTTTTGGATCGTCATGTTTTCGTTGTCATTTGTCTCTAGGTATTTTTTGATTTCCTCTTTGATTTCATTAGGCATCTCTTGGTTATTTAGTATTGTTTAGCCTCCATGTGTTTTGTGTTTTTTACATTTTTTTAACTGTAATTTACTTCTACTCTCATAGCGTTGTGGTTGGAAAAGATGCTTGATATGATTTCAATTTTCTTAAATTTACCGAGGCTTGATTTGTGACCCAAGATGTGATCTATCCTGGAGACTGTCCCGTGTGCACTTGAGAAGGAAGTGTAATCTGCTGTTTTCAGATGGAATGTCCTATAACTATCTATTAAATCTATCTGGGCTATTGTGTCATTTAAAGCTTCTGTTTCCTGATTAATTTTCTGTCTGGATGATCTGTCCATTGGTGTAAGTGAGGTGTTAAAAGTCCCCCACTATTACTGTGTTACTGTCGATTTCCTCTTTTATAACTGTTAGCCTTTGCCTTATGTGTTGAGATGTGCCTATGTTGGGTGCATATATAACTGTTATATCTTCCTCTTGGATTGATCCCTTGATCATTATGTAGTGTCCTTCCTTGTCTCTTGTAACAGTCTTTATTTTAAAGTCTATTTTATCTGATATGAGTATTGCTACTCCAGCTTTCTTTTGTTTACCATTTGCATGGAATATCTTTCTTCATCCCCACACTTTCAGTCTGTATGTGTCCCTAGGTCTGAAGTCGGTCTCTTTTAGACAGCATATATATGGGTCTTGTTTTGGTATCCATTCAGCGACCTTGTGTCTTTTGGTTGGAGCATTTAATCAATTCACATTTAATGTAATTATTGATATGTATGTTCCTATTACCATTTTCTTAATTGTTTTGGGTTTGTTTTTGTAGGTCCTTTTCTTCTCTTGTGTTTCCCACTTAGAGAAGCTCCTTTAGCATTTGCTGTAGAGCTGGTTTGGTGGTGCTGAATCCTCTTAGCTTTTGCTTGTCTGTAAAGCTTCTGATTTCTCCATCAAATCTGAATGAGATCCTTGTCAGGGAGAGTAATCTTGGTTGTAGGTTTTCCCTTTCATCACTTTAAATATATCGTGTCACTCCCTTCTGGCTTGTAGAGTTTCTGCTGAGGAATCAGCTGTTAACCTTATGGGAGTTCCCTTGTATGTTAATTGTTGTTTTTCCCTGGTTGCCTTTAATAATTTTTCTTTGTCTTTAATTTTTGTCAATTTGATTACTATGTGTCTTGGCATGTTTCTCCTTGAGTTTCTCCTGCCTGGGACTCTCTGCACTTCCTAGACTTGGATGGATATTTCCTTTCCCATGTTAGGGAAGTTTTCGACTATAATCTCTTCAAACATTTTCTCAGGCCCCTTCTTTCTCTCTTCTCCTTCTGGGACCCCTATAATGTGAATGTTGGTGTATTAAGTGTTGTCCCAGAGGTCTCTTAGGCTGTCTTCATTTCTTTTGATTCTTTTTTCTTATTCTGGTCTGTGGCAGTAAATTCCACCATTCTGCCTTACAGGTCACTTATCCATTCTTCTGCCTCAGTTATTCTGCTATTGATTCCTTCTAGTGTATTTTTCATTTAGTTATTGTATTGTTCATCTCTGTTTGTTTGTTCTTTAATTCTTCTAGGTGTTTGTTCTTTAATTCTTCTAGGTCTTTGTTAAATATTTCTTGCATCTTCTCGATCTTTGCCTCCAGAAGGCTGCCTATCTCCACTTCATTTAATTGTTTCTCTGGGGTTTTATCTTGTTCCTTCATCTGGTTCATAGTCCTCTGCTTTTTCATTTTGTTTATCTTTCTGTGAATGTGGTTTTCATTCCACAGGCTGCAGGACTGTAGTTCTTCTTGCTTCTGCTGTCGGCCCTCTGGTGGATAAGGCTATCTAAGAGGCTTGTGTAAGCTTCCTGATGGGAGGGACTGGTAGTGGGTAGAGCTGGGTGTTGTTCTGGTGGGCAGAGCTCAGTAAAACTTTAATCTGCTTGTCTGCTGATGGGTGAGGCTGAGTTCCCTCCCTGTTGGTTGTCTGGCCTGATGACCCAGCACTGGAGGCTAAAGGCTCTTTGGTGGGGCTAATGGTGGACTCCAGGAGGGCTCA
Organism: Physeter macrocephalus; assembly: GCF_002837175.3. Taxonomy (NCBI): domain Eukaryota; kingdom Metazoa; phylum Chordata; class Mammalia; order Artiodactyla; family Physeteridae; genus Physeter; species Physeter macrocephalus. Next base: position 55,192,061 of record NC_041231.1, on the reverse strand, counting down.
TGCCAAAGAGTACTTCCCAGAACTTCTGCTGTCAGTGTCCTTGTCCTCATGGTGAGACACAGCCACCCCCTGCCTCTGCAGGAGACCCCACAACACTAGCAGGTAGGTCTGGTTAAGTCTCCTATGGGGTCACTGCTCCTTCCCCTGGATCCTGATGCACACACTACTTTGTGTGTGCTCTCCAAGAGTGGTGTCTTTGTTTCCCCCAGTCCTGTCGAAGTCCTGCGATCAAATCCCCCTAGCTTTCAAAGTCTGTTTCTCTGGGAATTCCTCCTCCCTTTGCCGGACCCCCAGGTTGGGAAGGCTGACTTGGGGCTGAGAACCTTCACTCCAGTGGGTGGACTTCTGTGGTATAATTGTTCTCCAGTTTGTGAGTCAACCACCAAGTGGTTATGAGATTTGATTTTATTGTGATTGCACCCCTCCTACCATCTCATTGCAGCTTCTCCTTTGTCTTTGGATGTGGGGTATCTTTTTTGTTGAGTTCCACTGTCTTCCTGCCGATGACTGTTCAGCAGTTATTTGTGATTCTGGTGCTCTCACAAGAGGGAGTGAGCACACGCCCTTCTACTCCACCATCTTCTATTTATTTATTTTATTTATTTTTGGCTGAGTCGGGTTTTAGTTGTGGCACATGCGATCTTCATTGAGGCATGAGGGATCTTTCATTGTGGTGCGCGGGCATCTCTCTAGTTGTGCCACATGGGATATTCATTGAGGCATGTGGGATCTTTCATTGTGGTGCACAGGCTTCTCTCTAGTTGTGGCGTGCAGGTTTTCTCTTCCCTAGTTGTGGCGCGCAGGCTCCAGGGTGAGTGGGCTCTGTAGTTGTGGCACGCGGGCTTAGTTGCCCCACGGCATGTGGGATCTTAGTTCCCTGACCAGGGATTGAACCGGTGTCCCTGCGTTGTAAGGCGGATTCTATACCGCTGGACTACTAGGGCAGTCCCTCATTGCTAGCATTTAGAAATACAATTGATTTTTGTATATTGATCTTACCTTCGGTAACTCTGAACTATTAATAAGCTCTAATCGTTTTTTTGAGAATTTCCTAGGATTTTCTATATATAAGACCATGTTTTCGACAAATAGTTTCAGTTCTTTTCCAATATGGATACCTTTTAATTCTTTTTCTGGCCTAACTGACCTGGCTAGAACTTCCACGATAATGCTGTTAGGAAGGGCAAGAGTGGACATTCTTATCTTGTTCCTGATTTTGGGGGAAGCATCCAGTCTTTCATCATGACGTATATACTACCTGTGGATTTTTCACAGATGTTCTTTTTCAGGTTCAGAAAGTTCTCTTCTATACTAGTTTGCTGAGTATTTTTACCATTAAAGGGTGTTGGAATTTGTCAAATGCCTGTTCTGCATCTACTAAGATGATCATGTGATTTTTGTCCTTTATTTTACTATATGGTATATCATATTGATTAGTTTTCATATATTGAAATAATAATGCATTTCCAAGAAGGTAATGTTTCTACCACAGAAAAGTTTTATGAGACTTAAAAGCACTAATCAACCCACTGTTGACATCTTTGTAAACATCTCTGTCCAGTCCTCTATATAAGAACGTTCATGAATATTATTCATAATAATAAAAAAACAGGAAACAACCAAGATGCCCACGAACAGTAGAACAGAAAACTAAATTGCGATATATTCATACAATAGAATATTGTACATAGAAATATAAATAAATGAACTGTAGCTACATGCAACAACATAGATGAATCTTAACGAAAAACCAAAAAACCCCATCTTTGTCCAGTCTTTCACCTATGTATAATTTTATACAAAATAATGAAAGTATCACTCATTGCTTGGTAGGCCATATCATTTGATCTTTGCTAAAAATATGACTTGTTGGGGCTTCCCTGGTGGCGCAGTGGTTAAGAATCCACCTGCCAATGCAGGGGACATGGGTTTGACCCCTGGTCCAGGAAGATCCTACATGCCATGGAGCAACTAAGCCCGTGCACCACAACTACTGAGCCTGAGCTCTAGAGCCCTTGAGCCACAACTACTGAGCCCACAAGCCACAACTACTGAAGCCTGAACGCTCTAGGGTCAGCGTGCCGCAGCTCCTGAGTCCACGCGCAGCAGCAAAGACCCAATGCAGCCAAAATTAAATAAAATTTTTTTTAAAATTAAAAAAAATATGACTTGTTAATGGCTGCATAGTATCTGTAAGGATATACCATAACTTAATCACTGCCTCTTTGTTACACACCAAGGTTGAAGCAATACATCTATCTTCAGAAACATAATGAATATTCCTTTTATTTCTTGGCATAATTATCTATAAATATTGAATTACTGGCTCAAAACTCTCAACGTTTAAAAAAGCTTCAAAGGGGCTTCCCTGGTGGCCCAGTGGTTGGGAGTCCGCCTGCCGATGCAGGGGACACAGGTTCGTGCCCCGGTCCAGGAGGGTCCTACATGCCGCGGAGCGGCTGGGCCTGTGGGCCATGGCCGCTGGGCCTGCGCGTCCGGAGCCTGTGCTCCGCAGCGGGAGAGGCCGCGGCGGTGAGAAGCCCGCGTACCGCAAAAAAAAAAAAAAAAAGCTTCATGGGTATTATTAAAATGCCACTCAGATAAAGTATTCCATGATTACTTCACATCAGCAATTTTAAACACATTCTTTATGAATAGTAGGCACTAACCTTAACTTTCTTGTTGCATTTACAGGTCTTTGAGTTTGCATTTGTTTGATTACAGTGGAGGTCCAACATCTGTTTGGGGGTTTTGGGGGCAATTTTGAAATATGCTTTTCTTGATATATGTAAAATTTTTTTCTATAAAAATAAGCTCAACTGTTTCTCATAGACTTATAAAACTTGTTGACATTTTAGCTTTTTTTGTAGTATTGGCAAAATTTTTTTCCCTTTTAATTTTCAGTCACTTGATTTTATATTTTCACAGTTAAGATTTCAATCCTAAGGGATTTTCCCTCATGGTTTTCTGGCTCTTTACGCTTAGAAATTTCTTCTCCAATCTGAGCTTAGATGAATACTCAACTACTATGTTTTTGTCAAGATGCTTTATATTTTTGTTCAACTTCTTAGTTATCTGGAATAAATTTTTATATGGTATGAAACATGGTTCTAACTTAATTTTGTACCAAATTGTAAGCCATGTGTCTAAACACCATTTACTGTATAATTTATGCTTTCCTCACTGAATGCAGCTATGCCACCTTTATTATGTACCACATTCACACCTAGAATCTCTGCACTTCCTATTGTGTTCCAATGATCTGCCTGCCTAGCGTTCCCTGAGTACTACCCAAGAGAAAGAAAAATGAAGCACAAAACAGAGATAAATAATATGGATAACCAGTCTCAAACTTTTAAGGTTGATGGATATAAAAAACAAACTCTGAATAGCTTTGGGAATATATGTTTAAGCTTTTTTTTTTTTAAACATCTTTATTGGAGTATAATTGCTTTACAATGGTGTGTTAGTTTCTGCTGTATAACAAAGTAATCAGCTATACGCATACGTATATCCCCATATCCCCTCCCTCCTGCGTCTTCCTCTCACCCTCCTTATTCCACCCCTCTAGGTGGTAGCAAAGCACTGAGCTGATCTCCCTGTGCTATGTGGCTGCTTCCCACTAGCTATCTGTTTTACATTTGGTAGTGTATATATGTGTCAATATTATTCTCTTACTTCGTCCCGGCTTACCCCTCCCCGTCCCTGTGTCCTCAAGCCCATTCTCTACGTCTGTGTCTTTATTCATGTCCTGTCCCTAGGTTCATCAGGACCATTTTTTTTTTAAGATTCCATATATATGTGTTAGTGTACGGTATTTGTTTTTCTCTTCCTGACCTACTTCACTCTGTATGACAGACTCTAGGTCCATCCACCTCACTACAAATAACTCAATTTCATTTCTTTTTATGGCTGAGTAATATTCCATTGTATATATGTGCCACATCTTCTTTATCCATTTCCATTTCTCTAGGAGGTGGGTCAAAAAGGATCTTGCTGTGATGGATGTCATAGAGTGTTCTGCCTATGTTTTCCTCTAAGAGTTTTATAGTGTCTGGCCTACATTTAGGTCTTTAATTCATTTTGAGTTTATTTTTGTGTATGGTGTTAGGGAGTGTTCCAATTTCGTTTACATGTAGCTGTCCAGTTTTCCCAGCACCACTTATTGAAGAGGCTGTCTTTTCTCCACTGTATATTCTTGCCTCTTTTATATAAAAATAAGGTGACCATATGTGCATGGGTTTATCGCTGGGCTTTTTATCCTGTTCCACTGATCTATACTTCTGTTTTTGTGCCAGGACCATACTGTCTTGATTACTGTAGCTTTGTAGTATACTCTGATGTCCAGGAGTCTGATTCCTCCAGCTCCGTTTTTCTTTCTCAAGATTGCTTTGGCTATTCAGGGTCCTTTGTGTTTCCATGCAAATTGTGAATTTTTTTGTTCTAGTTCTGTGGAAAATTCCTTTGGTAGTTTGATAGGGATTGCACTGAATCTGTAGATTGCTTTGGGTAGTATAGTCATTTTCACAATGTTGATTCTTCCAATCCAAGAACATGGTATATCTCTCCATCTGTTTGTATCACCTTTAATTTCTTTCATCAGTGTCTTATAGTTTTCTGCATACAGGTCTTTTGTCTCCTTAGGTGGGTTTATTCCTAGGTATTTTATTTATGTTTAAGCTTTGATTGTGATTCAGCTTTGCGGTTTTCCCAGATTTCCAAAAGGCTTTAACTTCTTGGTAAGGGAACTGAAGTTGGAGAAAGAGAATGGAGAAGCTGGGTACCAGACCAAACTCCCTTAGTATCCAGCAGTTGGATGTGGCTGTAGTGCAAAACTTTGAAAATTCTATATGGAAATCATGGAATAAAGAACTGTTCCTTTGATTAAGATTGTTAGGAGGACAACAGGGGGAAAAGTAGAAACAAGGTATTTCAGATACCTCAGAACTACATTGCAAGGACAGAATAATATAAAACATATGGACTATCCTTAACTAGCAAGAATGAAATAGAAATGATAAAGATATCACCATCATCAATCACTGAAATTGATGATGATTCACTGCTTTCCTGAGACGAGGGAGAAAATGTTGTACAATTTCCCATAGTTAGCTGTCTTACCTAGTGATGCGTAGGAACCTGGATTCAGGGCACCTGCACCTAACCGCCCACTTCGTACAGACTGCCCAGCAGCATGATGTGCCTTGGCACCAGCAGCAGCATTCACATCAATATCACTCCGTGAACGCTGTAGGCTTCCTGGAAGGGAACTGGCTTTGCTGCTGCCTGCTGATACTATGAAAAACAAAGCAAAGGTAACCTATATTATTTCAATCACTGCAAACGGCAAAAAAATTATATCAACTTGAAATCACCATGAGATAATCCATGATGACAAATGGTCAAAAAGGAAGTAGTGGCCAAATGGATACTAGAAAGTACTTTGGAGTATTTTAAAATCAGAATGCCTCAGTTTCAACGCTGTTACAACTAATTCTTCTTGGACAATTTTCTCAATATTTCTCTGCCTCATTTCCCCTTTCATAAAATGGGAAAAATAACTATACTTTGTAAAGTTCACAGGACTGTTTTATAGATGAAAGGATGATGTTTATGATTGATGCATGAAAATGAAGCACTGTTACAAGATAAATAGATGACGGCGGGGCTATTTTTTAACTATAAGAATGATGCAAGTAGAACTAGCCTGGGAATAGAATAATTCAGAAAATAATGCAGGTTCTGCCAGTCTTAGGTAATGCCAATTAAGTCATTAAATTTCTGGTCTTAGGTTTTCAGTTTTAATGAGGAGTTTTATAAACTCTGAGTTATGACCCATTAATAGGCTGTGAAATCAACTAAGTGGGTCATGACAGCATTTTAAAGAAATGAAACACAGTAGAAAAGAGAATGCATCACAAGTAAGGGTAAGTAGGCTTCCTGGAACTTTGGATTATACTATATATGTATACTTATATACAATATACGACACAGCATATGTATATTGTATGTATATAATTATATACACTACACTGTATATATGACATGTAGTATATGTATATGGTATACAAACACAGGTACAGTATATAGGTGTGGTATTTACTATGTAAAATGATTTTCTCACTGTGGGTCATGTTAAAACAGTTTAAAAGCTACTGCTTTTAACTGTTTAGCTTTAAAACTGTTCTAATGTGCTTTTAAAACTTTTAAAGTGTAATTTTGTGTTTTAAACTTTTCAACTCTTGATGTAACCCAGAGTGAGAATACCTTTTTACATAGTAACTTTTACTTTATTTATAAAGTCACTTGTACTCTATTAAGTAAAATATGCTATGACTCTTAGTTAAAAAGGCAATTTACCTCTTCCAGCAACAGTTGATGGGTTTGCTGTAGACCATTTGGAAGAAAAAGGGCGGCTGCAAGGTAAAAAGAAATACTTTTAGGAAGACGACATAATTTATCACTCCTCTGACAAAAATTAACGAAATACCATTGAGTTTTCCGAAGAGTTGAGAAGTATTTCTGATTTCAATTTTCCTTTTACAAATCACTTTAGAACAGTTGTTGTCATATGTCAATGGTATCTAAGTTAGCTGTGAAGCAAAAATGAAATAATGAAATAACTAGCATTGAATAAAGACTGTAAGCTCTACAGAAACAGGGACGAGGTTGCTGTTGTTCACTCTGGTCCTCAGCACACACTACCACAGGGAACTCAATAATAGCACTCTCCAACACTTCTACTCTGAGTGAGATATTTTACTTAGAAGGAGAGAAAGGTAGTATTATTGCTAGTACACAAGGAATTCAGTGTAACCAAGGCCTGTCTCACCGAAGTCATAATGGTTGTGGCCATTGGTAACTTGTGCAGTTACCCTGTAGTATAACACCATCTATAGGAGTTCTATTAAGTATTACTGCGTGGAGCAACAGAAACAAAGCTAAGGACTACTGCTGAGGATAACATGTATGATTAGAAAGCAAAACACCTAGAATCAACTCAAAGAATCCACTGCCTCCTTTAATATCTTTTTTGATTATTTATCTTTAATTACTATGGTACTCTGAAGCCCATAAATAAATATCTAAGTATGTGAGAGAGTCTGGAAAGTATATCTATCTATGTATGTATCTATCTATCTATCTGCCACGTTATGTGGCTGTGGGAGTTTTAGTTCCCTGACCAGGGATTGAACCCAGGCCCTGGCAGTGAGAGCATGGAGTCCTGACCACTGGACCGCCAGGGAATTCCCTGTCTACAAAGTTTAAAGGTAAGGGGAAGAGAGGTTAATGACAGAGTGTTGAAAAACATTCTTTAAGTTATTATTATCAAATGGTAAATTTGGTAGTTGGTTATTAAACCCAGTATTATATTATTTTTATAACTATCCCCTAAAATTGTTACTCTAATAGGTTGAGGCAGACCACTTCAAGTCCACAGATTTTAAAGCTGTTTGTTTATGTTTAAAGATGTTCTACTAGAGTAAGAAAATATCTTGTTTAGATCCTTGCTATTCAGAGTATGGTCCATAGACAAAAAGCATTGACATCACCCAGGAGTATGTAAAAAATGCAAAATCTCAGGTCCCATCCCAGATTTACTGAATCAGATTCTGCATTTTAACATGATCTTCAGGTGATTCATATACACTTTAAAGTTTGAGTATAGTTAATTAAAGTAAAGGGAAAAGAAGCAACAAAGCTCATTTGAGGTGAAGGATTTATCACAAATTTAAAGAGAAGTTTAAATAGGTAATTATTCCTACAAGAATTGTTTTTTAAAATCAAATCATATCTGCTTTTACTCCGAAAACATGTAAGTCACTGAACTTTTATTTAGTACAGTACTCACAAGACCCTGTGAGTGCTTCCTTGAATTTTGTGCCCTAGGTGCCTCCCAGTCCCACTTCTGTACCAGAGAGCTGCAAAGGCAAACAGCAATTTTTGTGGGGTTAAGGTCCTGAAGAGATAGGAATTACAGGGAGGTAAACTGACATTCTGTGAGCTGCTCTTCCCTGGGGAAATCTTCAGATAGTTGTGGCCACTGCTAGGGATCTTAGCAGTCTCATAGGGCTAGAGAAACAGAAAATAGGGGTAAGCCAAGGAAGCAAGGGTTTGAGGTAGCCAACATAATGATGAGTGGAGTTACAGAGAAGTGAGTCAGATACTAGATAATTTTGCCCCCTTGAGGGATTTGCTGAAATCTTAAACCGTGCAAGAGGCGAGGAAAGAAGGCAGTGGAGTTTTTACCAGTCACAGTGCTGTGTAAGAGTTCTGAAGATGACTTCTGAATCTCCATTATAATTCTTCCACTACAGTGCCCTAGAAATGGGCTACTTACTATATTGGCTATTTTCCAGGTATTAAGAAAAGCATACAAATTAATGCTTTCCAATCTTTTTCACAGACATGAACATATTCAAACAAAATTTGAATCCCTATACTCTTTACCTAACGAGAAGTTATACAAGTATGTAATCCAACCCCTGAGAAAACAGACCAAAGAAAATAAGCACATTCAGTCATCATTCTTTCAAAAAGGCTTCAAGTGAAAGCAATCAGATATTCAACCATCCAACTTAAGGAACTTTGTGGAGCTGGAGAGACAAAGAAATCAGTAATTATCATTTATATGACCTTACTTGAGACTTTCTTGTGAGCTAGATGAGGACCTGTCTGATTGTGGAAGAGATGCTACACTGCCAGAACTCTTTAAGTAAGTTTGAAGACTCTTCTGATAAGATGGCTCAAGGGAATTATACAGTGTTTCAGCTTCACCAGGAAAGTGGTTTCTAAGACCCATGTAAGTCCTGTAAAACAAATGAACAAACAACAAAAAGTAATAACTTTGCATTATTAGACATTAATCGTAAAATGTGTACGTTCAAGAAGAACAAAGGTTTTTAAGCCCCTAGGTTTTTCTTTTTTTAATTTTTAAATTTATTTTTGGCTGCGTTGGGTCTTCGTTGCTGCACACAGGCTTTCTCTAGTTGCGGCAAGTGGGAGCTACTCTTCATTGTGGTGCGCAGGCTTCTCCTTGCAGTGGCTTCTCTTGTTGCAGAGCATGGGCTCTAGGCACATGGGCTTCAGTAGTTGTGGCTCGTGGGCTCTAGAGCTCAGGCTCAGTAGTTGTGGCACACGGGCTTAGTTGCTCCTCAGCATGTGGGATCTTTCTGGACCAGGGATAGAACCTGTGTCCCCTGCATTGGCAGGTGGATTCTTAACCACTGTGCCACCAGGGAAGTCCCCCATAGGTTTTAAATACACCCACAATATGCCAAATAGAATACTTTCTATATTTAACAAGTTTTGGTAGAAAGACGGCAAGTTTTTGAGAAAAGGAGATCTCCGTTCAAAAGCTGGCTATAATCCTTAGGGTCTGTGTGGCCTGGGGTAAACTCCCAAACTTCAGTTGCCAATATAAGGAGACAGCACCTTTGTGGGATCATTTTAAGGATTAGAAAATAACATATACCTACTGCCCTACACAGTATCAGGTACATATTAAATGTTCAATAAATTAGTTATTTTTATTCACAGCAAAAGTGAGTACGTTATGACGGAACAGGAATACTGTTGAGTATACAAATGACAATGCTAAGTGAACTGTTAAGACACCCAGTACAGATTTAATGGAGAAAAATCAACCTCCATTTTACTAAAGAGCTAATCAAATAGAATACTTGGGACACTTGAATGATATTTTCATTCTCCCAATATAATTCCTGTCAACAAAAAGACCAAAGTATGTTTAAACTGTCAAAAAATACATTATAGACTTACTTTCTCGCCTCCACTCTGGCCTCAGCATCGGCATCATGAATTCCCTTCTTAATAGTTTCAACCAAGACGGCTGCATGTCTATAAAATAAAACACCTTTAGATTCATGTGTAAAACTATGTATTTCACCATAAATGATACTGCCTATACATTTTGCATCAATCACAAAGGGGCAAGGGAGATAAAAAGATAATTAGTACACAATAATAAATCTAAGATTGCACGATTTCCTAATAATCCATCCCATACATTTCATTCATGTATGGTTTCCTTCTGACAAGTCGAACATTGTAAATCTGGACATAATTATTTTTAGATGGAGTCCAGACATATAGCACTCAAATATCAAATTTTTTATGAATTAAAAAAAACCTTTTGTGTGGTTCCCCACTAATCTACCAATGTATAAAATTATTTGCTAATAGTACGATCAGTTATAATCTAACCAAACTGAATAGCAGCTGCCACAAAAGAACTTAAAGAAAACTTGGAATTATGTCATGCCTGCAGTAAACAACAAATTCTATTTTTTAGAAATGGGTTATGAATAGATTTAATGATTTCCATGGCAATGGAAAAATCAGCAACGTGTTCAACATAAATGCATGTATATTCCAAGCTTCAAACTTGAAATTAATGAGAAATACAGCCATGCAAATAGCCAGTGACCAACATTTTCCTCTTGTTCATCTCAGAGCTTCATTAGACGCTGCCCAGTGTAAACTTGACCAATGACAACTGACAACTAGTGTGGAGAAACTTTCCAACAAATCTCTCTCACCTTTTTTTTTAATGGCCACGCAGCGAGGCTTGCAGGATCTTAGTTCCCTGACCAGGGATCGAACCCGGGCCCTGGACCACCACTGGACCACCAGGAAATTCCTCTTTCACTTTTTTAATCTCTTTCCTCTGAAAGGAAGTGCCTTTCTTCTATCTTAAATCATTCATTACTTGATTAATTGCACCTGAGGAAACCTATCTTACGTGACTAGAAATACATTTAAAAATATTTGCCCAATTTAACCTGGAATACCTTATATAACCCATTTACTAAGAGACTCTCACTCACCCCACAAAGAAGAAAATCATAGCTGTAATGAATAAGAGGAGCACCACAGCTTTAAGGGAAAATCAGTGCTAATAACTTTTAAAGCAAAATGAGAAATAATGCAAAACCAGTCACATCAATTTCTACAGAACCGGTGACAATGGGGAGGGGATGGTGGTGGGAGAGGAATAGTCAATGCATACCTTTCCAATGAATGAGTCTGCCACTCTTGTAACAACAAATCTAAAAATTCAAATGAACGCCTGAAAAATAAAAGTTAATTATAACTAAATGTCATAACATTATATTAAGCTATATTAATTTATAACTAAATGTTAATTAACACTTTCCTCTATAATATTCCACTTTGCCCCCTAAATTAAAGCATAAGACATGTTTTTAGATATCTTTACTGTCAAATACTTAATTAATTAATTAATTAAAAATAAATTTCTTTATTTATTTAGTTTTGGCTGCGTTGGGTCTTCGTTGCTGGGCGCGGTCTTTCTCTAGTTGCGGCAAGCAAGGGTTACTCTTCGTTGCAGTGCACGGGCTTCTCATTGCAGTGTCTTCTCTTGTTGCGGAGCATGGGCTCTAGGCACACAGGCTTCCAGAGTTGTGGCTCATGGGTTCTAGAGTGCAGGCTCAGTAGTTGTGGCGCACGGGCTTAGTTGCTCCGTGGCATGTGGGATCTTCCCGGACCAGGGCTCGAACCCGTGTCCCCTGCATTGGCAGGCAGATTCTTAACCACTGTGCCACCAGGGAAGTCCCACTTAACTTATTTAAGGCTCCAACTATTCCCATGCTTAACAGTTCAAAAAGACCTTAAGGGCTCCCCATAATTTTAACTTAAAATGTTTGTCAAATATACAATTTAACTTAATTTAAAAGACATTTACCAAACACCTACTGCATACTAGAAACTGAAGACATACAATGGTGACCAAGAAAGCTGGGACGGATCTTCCATTTCTACATTTGTTCCCTTAAATATATATGTAAATGATTCTTAATCAAGTATTTGGTGTTTTCTCCTTAGCCTTCTGGTTCTCAACTTCTTCAACTGTCTCATTCTTGAGCTTTTGTTCTTTCTTGGCATCTGACGACACAGCTCTGCCCTGTTTTTCTTCCTTTATTAACACTTTCCCTGCACCTACCCTTACATAGGTGCTCCCCTGGTTAGTGCTGATCTCAGCCCACTTCCCTTTTATAGTCTTTTCTTGGGCAGTATCACCTGTACCCTTAGCTCTATCAGCTGTACTTCTCACACCTAGTCCTTTAGCTCCAGCACTGGTTCTTCAATTCAGCCATTAAGTCAGAGTGTCAACCAGCTCACAGACATCTCTACACAGGCAGTGAGTGTCAATTCAAACACTACATACTGATACAAAACAACAAATTTAATTCTTACCCTCTCAATTCTACTCTTGGAGCCCTTATGATACAGATTAGAAAAAAGAGAAACATGGAGGTTAAATTAATTTGCCCAAAGTGATAGAGCATGGCCTTAAACCCTGGCATTCTGACTCTATAGATCACAGTCTGAAGCACTTGACATCACCTTCCTCATCCATATCCAATTATCAAGACTCATTTCTATATCTGAAATCTCCTGAATTTATTGAATAAAACCTCCTTCAATCAATTATCATAAATACAGCTCTAGTTCGGACCCTGCCTCTTACATGAGCTGTAAGAAGTCCTACTTAATTAAACCAATGCTTCTCATTGTCCCTTTTTAATTGCTGTTCATAGCTGAAATAAAAACTAGGATGGATGACATTACCTCCTCACCAAAAACTGCTAATGGAACAATATCAAAATTTCTCTTCCTGACATTCAAAGCCCTCTATACTTTGACTTCAACCTATCCCCTTCTTCCCCTCAGTCAGCCTCTTTTCTTACTGAATCCTCCCATTTATCATGTGTTCTGGCCTCAGTGGCCTGTCCGATGGCTCTGCAGCACACAGCATAGCTTTCCATCTCTGCGTATATTATACCCCACTCTCCTCCCTTACAGGTATTGAATTGCTCCCCATTTTCAAGGTAATTTTCTGATGCATTTCCTGACTTCCTCTTCTCTGTCACATTCCTATTTCTCCAATTACCATTTTCTTCAGTGTAAGACAGAGATTGGTAAACCTTTTCTGTAAAGGGCCAGATAATAAATATTTTAGGCAGTAAATATTTTAAACTTTGAGAACCACATAGTCTCTATTTTATATATTTTTCTTTCCCCCTTTTTAACTACCCTTCAAAAACATAAAAAACAGTCTTAGCTTGTGGGCCATACAAAACTAGACTGTCGGACAGATTCGACCAGTGGACTGTTGTTTGCCGACCCCTGACATAAGAGAGAGGTAATTAAACAACTGTCCCAAAACTCCAAATCACTTACAGGTAATAATGATGTCTTATTTTTCCTAACATTCAAAGTACTTAAATAAACATATTTATCAAACAAAAAAGGAGAAAGAGTTCTTTACAATTTTCTTAAATATCCAATGCATAAATCTTGTTTTTGCTGTCTTTATTATTCATGTAGATAGTGATTATATTAAAGATTGTAGGGCTTCCCTGGTGGCGCAGTGGTTGGGGGGTCCACCTGCCGATGCGGGGGGTGTGGGTTCGTGCCCCCGGTCCAGGAGGATCCCGCGTGCCGTGGAGCGGCTGGGCCCGTGAGCCATGGCCGCTGAGCCTGCGCGTCCAGAGCCTGTGCTCCGCAACGGGAGAGGCCACTATCCAATGCATAAATCTTGTTTTTGCTGTCTTTATTATTCATGTAGATAGTGATTATATTAAAGATTGTAGGGCTTCCCTGGTGGCGCAGTGGTTGGGGGGTCCACCTGCCGATGCGGGGGGTGTGGGTTCGTGCCCCCGGTCCAGGAGGATCCCGCGTGCCGTGGAGCGGCTGGGCCCGTGAGCCGTGGCAGCTGGGCCTGCGCATCCGGAGCCTGTGCTCCGCAGCGGGAGAGGCCACGGCGGTGAGAGGCCCGCGTACCGCAAAAAAAAAAAAAAAAAAAAAAAAAGATTGTAGAAACCATAAGGAGAGAGAGAGATACTGACAGACTGACGTGTTATGGCTGCATACTCTGTGCCAAACACTATGTTCAATTCTACCACTGTGTTTCTCATTTAACCCTCACAACTCCATGGGGTCCACATTATTAGCCCCACTAACATACGAAGACACTGAGGTTCAGGGCAGTTAAAATAACTGCCTGAGGTAGGACAATCAGTCACAGTTATAGGACTCTAGGTAAGGGCTGACTCTAGACTCCATACTCTCTGAAAACCAAACAACTAGTGGCCCAAATAAACCAAACCTTAATAGGATAAAACTGAGAAATGTGCATAGTCATAATAAGCACTTTGTTCCTTTTTCCCTTATATGACATAAGATTAAAAAATTTTAATAAGGTTTCTAGAAGGCAAGAAATTGATGACAACTAATTTTTGCACCCAACTAAGAATTAAACATAATGCAATATTCAACATAAAGCTATACTAAGTTTTTTCAAAACTTACCTCCTTACAGGAACTGATTTTGATGTGCAATTGCTTGTTATTAAAGGTATAAGTCTGGGTACATGAGTATGCTGAAAAAGATATTTTAGAAGAAGTTGAAAAATACTGTGTACTTTACATAATCTCTTCTTCTATTTGCCTTGCATTCAAGTATTTAGCTATATTAGAAGAGAACAAAAATACCATAAAATCAGATTTTGAAAGAAATTAAGACCAGTCAAAAAGTTTCCCCAAATTAAAGTAATAGTAATGATATAGTTTCAGAAGGGCAGATGTGACTGTAATATTAAATAATAAAGACAAGTTAATTGTGTAACTACAGAGAACTGTTAGAACAGTGTACTTTGGGGGGATGGAGCACTAAGAGGGACCAGGCATGTATTGGTCTTATTTTCTGACATACTGCTACTGCTGGAGAAGACAGTAACTGCTATGTCATCAAAGCAGGTTATCAGAGTGAATCTACATAACTACTGTGAATGTACTTTGAAATGGTGATTTTAATTGAACTTTCATCCTGGCTGAACCACAGCTCTCTAGAATTCAGGTAAAGGTCAGTTTATACAATCTTCTGGTTTCTATTAGTAATTCTTATGTTCTTCTTTAGTCAAGCAAACACTAAAAAGTTCATAATTGACATAAGAATAAAATAGTAACCTAAGCATACATATTTGATGTTTTAAATCTCCTATTTTTCTTCTGAGCTAATGGTACAGGTTGGGTTCTCTAGGAGGCAGGCTCTGAGATGGAGTTTAGCATTCAGGATATTAAGAAGTGCTCTTGGGATCAACACCAGTGGAAGGGAGGAGAAGGAAGCAGGAGTGAGCAGAAGAAGAAATCAATCTGTGATATGGCCCAAGGACATCTTTGCCCAAAGCCGAAGCTTTGGGGAGCTCTGGGGCTAAAATGGTCCTTCAGAGTAGTCTCAAATTGGTCTAAGATAGTCACAGCACTGCACTTCCACATCAATCAGTTATTAGACATGGGCCATAACCAGGAAGGGGCAAGACCTTGGGAAAGGCAACTCTCTGCAAGCTGAGGCAATCCTTGAAGAGGCTGGCAGCTGAAGATTGTCTGCCCACATTGCTTCCAGTCCTGGGGAAACAAGTCTTTCAGTGAAGGAGAACGTGAATGGCACATCAGTGTGTGCCACAACTAACTCAACCAAAATTAGAGTGAAAACTTTTTTCAGTTCCTACAGAGGGAAACCACCCACAGACCTGAAGTTGTTCAAATGAGAATAATGCAACACAGTGCTGACCTGCATATTATTCAACTGTTACATTCAGCGTGGAAGGGCTCTGTGGACCCAGCTCCCTTAGAGCATCCAGAAGAACCCATCCCCAAACATTACTGTGGCGTTAAAGCCCAAGGAGACTCCCTAGCCACAACATATTACATAGGAGGTCTCACCTACCTTCTTCCTCCTCTCTCATAACCTCCTCATAACCCTACTGCTGACTGATTAACCCACATCCAACACAGTGGCAGGGATGGGGCAAAAGACTAACCTAACTATTGCTACACCATATTCGGGGGAGCTACACCAAAGGAAAATAAAAAGTGATCCTCACAATTACTGATGACGCATTCAACCAAACACCAAGTCAGAACCTGGGAAACAAAATATAGAAAACAGGATATAATGTTGTTGTAAAACAACAACAACAAAACACCCGATTTGTATTTTCAGTGAGATCATAAGATAGTAAGTAGAATTTAAAGGAATTTTTCCTGAGAACATATACAGCTGTAAGACAGAAAACAAAAAAAATATTTAGGAAATGATAAATGACAAACAGAAGCAATAAATAAATGATCCATGAAAACTAACATAAATTTAAGGAAACTTCATTTTAGTCAGAAATCTGGCTCCACTATGTAAAGAAAGCACTAATGAAAGATGATCTACTCCAAGGCCTGCCGTGAGGGAACTCCTGACACAGACACCCTTCTATAAAGCTTCCTAAGGTGGTGTTTTGTTTTAAGTTAAAAAATCAAATGATATCAACTTATTATAGAAACAATAAAAAGTTAAGAAAACAATTGAGTGAAAAGGACATAATTCTGAGGGAAAAGAAATGTGAACCTAAAGTCCAATTTTTGAGTTCTTGATAAGGGCAAAGAAAAGCTATTTCAAAATACACAAAGATAAATATATATGAAAATTGAGAACACACTAAAATCAAACAAAAATTTTAAATGCGAAGAGTTTCCTAATAAAGATTGGGCAGGAATAAAGGCAGCAAAAAAAAAAAAAAAAAAAAAAAAAGCAATTAATTTCAATTGCTGAAAATGAAAATGTCTTTGGCTCAATTTAATTTAATGGTCAAGGGAAAAAAATGACATGAATAAGATAAAATATATACTTTTTAAAAGGCTGGGGAAGTAAAACAGAGGTTTTATTCCTGACACTGACAATGAGTAAGAAACTTCTAAGAAAATAATGAAACAGGTAAGGAGAAAATACAATGAACATAAAACAGAAAAGATAGGAAAGAAAAAATACTATTTCAAGATGGTAGTAGTCAAAAACTTTCACCATACATAAAGTACATGAAGCAAGAATTGTTAGGAAAATAAAGTTGATAAAAACTAGAGTCAGAATTTGCCAGATAAAGCAGCTTTTAAAAAAATGAGACCATGAAGAATTTGAATAATAAACAAACTAGATTTAGTAATGAATAAAGTACCCTATAAAAGAATTCCATATTTTGCAAATACTAAAAGACTATCTATCTAAATTTATGATGTATTAGGATACTAACAAAATTCAGGTTATTCAATAAAGAAGAAATTGTACAACCAAATTGTATGATCAGAATATCATGAGATTACAAAATGATAAGAACAACAAAAGAACCATCTGAAAATGCAAACAATATCCTTATGTAATTCAAAGAGAAAGTTGAAATGGAAATTACAAATAATTGAGAATTATAAAATAAAGAGAATGTGATAAATCTAAATCACTGGATGCTGCTAATGCCAAACTCAGAAGAAAATATTATAATAAGAAAGTGTTATAATATTAAACAACAAAAACTATGACAAATTATCTAAGGATATACCACAAAAATCTAGTGGAAAAAAAAGAGGTAAGCCACAGCAAGTCAAAGAAAGGAAATAAGAAACACAAATGTAGAAACTAAAGAACTAGAAAAAATTAAAGAACCCCATTGGTACCAATAAAACAAACTTGAAGCTTATAAAAAATCCATAACAATACCTCTAGCAAGTGTTTTTTTTTTTTAAAGAACATATAATAATAACAAAAAATGGCAATATAACCACAGTGGAAGAAACTTTTTTTAAAATTAAAAGTATACAGCCTCATGCCAAAGAGTCTTAAAATCTATATGAAATAGATATTCTGAGAAAACACAAATAACCAAGAATACTTCAAAAAGAGATGCAAGAACGCCCAGTCTAAACACTGGAAATGTTACTGGATAACTTCGAGTCAGCAAACCCTAATAACAAAATATGTTAAACAGAAAAATTACAGAAAATTCTACAAAAGACTCATATTAAGTAAATACCAAAATCTTAATTAGCCCACTGCATCTAGTAGCATCATAAGGTACAATGGCCAAGCAGAATTTAGCTCACGAATGTACAATGGATAAATGAAAAGAGACAACCATTTCTAAAGATATTAAAGGGATATTTGACAAGATTCGACTTCTATTGCTGATCAAAATTTAGCAAAATAGAAATAGGAGGAAATTCTCATAACCTAATGTAAAGTATTGAGAAAGTTATCCCAGACATCATATTTAAAGTACTCCCATTAAACTCAAGGATAAAACAAAGATTTCAATAATTTCCACTATTTTTGAACACTGTTATGAAGGTGCCAGATTTAGTGAAGCTTACAAAAATATTAAAACAGAAAGAAACGAACATTTCCATAGATAGATTCATAGATTTCTTCATAGGCACTGGATTTAATTGCTGAAAAAAACCTTCTGGTACAGCAGTATTAGAAAAAAACATCACTTAACAGGAGAGGACAAACTGATCACAGAAACTGAAAAGGCATTTAAAAAACAGACCCATATATTTATGGAAATTTACTACATGAAAACAGTGGTATTTTAAGAAAAGACTGAACTGTAATTCACTACATGCCACTGGGTCAAATGGCTTTGTATTTGGGGGAAAATGAAGTTAGATACCTGTATTTCACACAGAAATAAAACTGAGTTAGATCTAAACCTAAGAAACAAAATCATGAAAGTTTTAAACAATTGAATATTTTTATAATTGAGAAATGAGGAAGGTTGTTTTAACTATAACAAAAACCACAAAAGGAGCATTGTCTCAAATCAAAAAAATTTCAAATTTCTATAATATAACAAACGATAACTTAAACAATATTTGAAGAATTGACAAACCGGTAAAAAATATTTGCAACATAGAATTAATTTACAGTCATCCTTCAGTGTCCACAGGGATGGTTCCAAGACCCTGGGAGGATCCCAAAATCTGTGGATGCTCAAGTCCCTTATATAAAATGGTGCAGTATTTGCATGAAACCTACACATATCCTCCTGTATACTTTCATCTCTAGATTACTTATTATAGTTAATACAATGTAAATGATAAGTAAATAGTTGTAATTACTGTAAATGTTATATAAATAGATGCCAGCAGGAGGCAAATTCAAGTTTTGCTTTTTGGAACTCTCTGGGATTTTTCCCCCCAAATATTTTTGATCTGAGGTTGGTTGAATCCACAGATGCAGAACCCATGGATAAGGAGGGCTGACTGTTCTTATAACATATAAAAAAGGCCTTAGAAATAAATGAGGAAAAAAATGCACAAAGTATAAACTGGCAATCCAAAGAAAAACTATTAAAGGAAAAAAAAAAACCTAATGTCTCTAATAATCTAAGAAGAATATGAAATAATATTTCAATTATTAAATTTTTAAAACCTTTAAGATACTAATAATGCACAATGTTGGTAAAAGGTGTAGAGAAAGAACTTCATAAACCTCAGGGAGAAGAATGGTGAGGACAATTTAATATTATGTTCTTTAATAGAGAACTGATTTAGACATTAAAAAGAATTATACGTATGGACAAGGGAAGCCGCCCAGGTACATGAAGTTTAAAAAGCAAGTGTAAAAACACATTATTTTTACATATATGTCAAATATAAATGCTACATTTACATTTTGTAGTAAATATAGTTTGTATAGGCAAGAACAGAAGTTTGGAAAAGTACATACTGAATGGCTAGAGTGGTTAGTTGCAGAAGAGCAGAATTCAAGTGTGGAAGATTTATTTTTTTTAACTCTGTTCTTTTGGGCACCTTCAAGATGTGGATGATGAGAAATATTAAGAATTTGTCTGTCATCTTTTACCACTGCCTGTAACTTTATTGTTTTACATTTCCCTGCTACCACCTATAACGTGGTTATACACACACACACACACACACACACACACACACACACGCACACTCACACACGTACACGCATATTATGTCTATTATATTCTGTATGCAAGCAAGTTTACTTTGTAATACTCTGTACTATTTAAATGTTCAATAATAACTGTGTATTACTTTTATTATCAGAAAAATAATTCAAAAGTAATTTTCCTTTGGGGTTTAAAAAAATACCAATGATTTATTTAAGTACACTGAGAGAGAGACATACAGACAGAGAGGTGGACAAACACACAGAGAGAAAGATGGAAAAAAGAAAAGAGAAGAAAAGAAAAGAAAGGAAAAGAAAAGAACCTACCCGAATTATGAATCTGATTGCTGCACATCCAGAAGTTGCCATGACTTTTGCACTATTGGGGACGAGATTAAAAAGTGTAGGTACAATGGCTTCAGCGCCATGATCAAACTTGTTTCCCAAAACTGTTGAAAGATGGCTATAAAGGAAGACAGAAAAATGTTTTTTAAAAAAATAGTTTAGGGGCTTCCCTGGTGGTGCAGTGGCTGAGAGTCCGCCTGCCGATGCAGGGGACACGGGTTCGTGCTCCGGTCCGGGAAGATCCCACATGCCACGGAGCGGCTGGGACTGTGAGCCATGGCTGCTGGGCCTGTGCATCCGGAGCCTGTGCTCCTCAACGGGAGAGGCCACAACAGTGAGAGGCCCGCGTACCGCAAAAAAAAAAAAAAAAAAAAAAAGTTTAACATTAAATATAGGTAGGACCATACAATTTTAAAATATTCTTTTACTGAATTAAAAAAATTTTTATTTTAACCAGTTCCAATGGCAGAAAAACAAAAGAGAGAAAGGCAAGTGCAGATATTACCTATTTCCTTCTTTTCCCAGTCCTTTTACTGTCTAGTGCAAAGTTGAAATTTGGCATTTTAACCATCTCTTTGCAATGGAGAAGTCATCTGATCTCAGAATTTAACCATTAACATGACAGGTAAAACACTCAGCTCTGATTGTCCTGAACTTTAGTCTTTATCCATCGGATATTTCCATTCTGATGCCCCAATATCAATCTTAAATTCAACATATTTTATAAATAAGTAAAATCTTTCCCAAATCAGTACTCCTCTATTTCTTTCTTTTTTTTTTTTTTAAATTTTATTTTTGGCTGTGTTGGGTCTTCGTTGCTGCATGTGGGCTTTCTCTAGTTGTGGTGAGTGGGGGCTACTCTTCATTGCATGTGCGAGCTTCTCATTGTGGTGGCTTCTTTTGTTGTGGAGCATGGGCTCTAGGTGCATGGGCTTCAGCAGTTGTGGTGTGCAGGCTCAGTAGTTGTGGCTCGTGGGCTCTAGAGCACAGGCTCAGTAGTTGTGGTGCATGGGCTTAGTTGCTCTGAGGCATGTGGGATCTACCTGGACCAATGATCAAACCCATGTCCCCTGCATTCGCAGGCAGATTTTTAACCACTGCACCACCAGGGAAGTCCCAGTACTCCTCTATTTCTATTAATGAGAAATATTAATATTTTGGTCACAAATACTCCCTGACATCTTTGGTATAGGATTTCAGAATTCTTGATTGAAAATAGAACTTTACCATACATTGATTAGTTGGGTGACTCTAAGGACATCTGTCTTCTCTTTCCAAATTTGTAGTTAAACAACTAATCCAGGCTAATTAATTTAATATGATTTTGGGTAAAACACATAGGAAGAATGCTGTAATTATAGTTCTGACAATGTTTGTGGAATTTTTAATTTCTATATACTTATATCTTATTTAAAATACATGGTTGGGGTACAGTTAGTTCGAGAATTTCAGGTTCCTCGTTCAAAGAGATACTCAGACTCAGACTTACTTACTAGTGTTCAGTTATATCTTCAGTTTTCCAATGTGAAACTCAAATCAGAAGCAGAGAGGTGCCACCTGTGCCCGGATGTTGCTGTCTTCCTTTAAAGAGTGTAAGAGTTTTGTTCTGGTAGGGCAGTGATGTACTTTGGAATCAGCTTGATTTTTATAAGCTTACTGGGAGGGGTGGCCTGAGAATACTGCAGAGTACTCAGCCTCCAGAGTAGCCTGAATAGTCCTATTCCTATACAACAGCCTTTCTGGGGTCTCTACTGAATGCCCTGGGTGGTCAACAATGTTTCTCCAGGCTGGCTCGTCAGAACTTGAACCTCTCCCGGCCCAGGTGAACTCTGGGAATTGTTGTTTATCTTATAGCTTCCAGCAGTTCTTTCCAGTCCTCAGGGAGTTGTACCTTTCACATGCACAGATTAGTATTCAACTAGACTCATGGGATCCCCTGTGCAGATTTCTATATCTCTTTTTCTGTATATCTCTCCTCTCCAGTGTTCTGCATTGCAAATTTTAGCCACTTCAGCTTTCAGAACCTCCAATTTGTTTCTTCTTCAACTCAGTGAGACTGCCTTGCTCTGACTGGGTTCTCCCTCCCTCTCCACGGTCCAGAAAATGCATCCAGGTCAAAACTGTGCTGATCATACTGTTCAACTGACTTGTTTGTTTCAAAAATTACACTCCTGCTCTGCCTGCTGTCCATCATCTGTACACAGTTGTTTTACATATTTTCTCCAGTTTTCTGCAAGAGGGCTAATCCTGTACCAGTTGTTGCATCATGGCAAGAAGCAGAATTCTCATCACGGACTATTTTTGAAGGTTACAATTTGTGGATTTTTGTTTTGCTTTGTTATCAAGAGATATTCAATTATTTTGGTATATTGACTTGTATCTAGCAATCTTGCTATATATTCCCTTAATTATAATAAGTTATCTATCAATTCTTATCATTTCCTGCATGGATAGTTATATCATTTGTTAATAAGGGCAGTTTTGTTCCTTTTCTTGCAATCCTCATAGTTTTTATTTCCTCAGGGGTTTTTTATTTGTTTGTTTATTCTGTTCTGACTAGGACATCTAGTACAATCCAGATTATAAATATTAATAGTAGGCATCTTTGTGTTCCCTCTCTTCAAAGGAATACAACAACATATACAACAAAGTATTCTGGTCGGGAGAAGTGGTAAAAGGAGTTTAAGTGTTCTACCATCCTTAAATTTTAGAAAAATATAAACATACAGAATAGGTTTAGATTTCAATAAGTTAACGATGCATGTTATAATTCCAAGACAACTGCTAAAATATCAGAAATAAAAAGCTTAATATCCAAATTAGCAAAAAGAAAGTTACATATAGCCAGTTCTCAGACCCATTCACTTTCTTCTTATACTCACAGAGTTAGTGACCAAAAATCCACCAGTACACTTTAGACATATAAACATATTTTAAGGTTGGTATAAAGTGCCATTAAGAAAGATTTTTTTTTTAATCACACAAATTTAATCCTTATATATATGTTTTTGGAACATATATATGCTTTTTTGGGGTTATCCTGCTAGTGCTTTACTGAATAATCACTGAATCAATGAGTACAAAATTAATTCATAAAAAATACTTATCACAAAAAAATATACTTACGCCACAGTAATGCAAGCTTCTCTAACCACCTGGGATCTAAGATCCTTAGCTGAAAGTTTAAGTGCTCCATCCAACAAGCGTAAATGTTGGAAAAAGCAATCATATTGTGCAGCTCCAGCAACAAGCAATGATCGAATTTTCTTAAGCTGAAATAAAAAGAATTTTCATTACTGACATTAAAAAGTGGCAGTGCAAAAAAAACCTACCTAAACTTCACTATTGGAACAAAATTAAAAATTTTTTCATTATATTTCATAATTATATTCAGACATTTTAACAGCATTAAATGTATCTTATAAATAAACCTGCAAACAAACAAAAAAGCTTTCGGAAAATAACATTATAAATTTAATTATATGCATAATAGACATGTAATGTATGAGTAGGTAAGTAAATTTTAAAGTTTTAAGGGAGTCTTTTCAAAATTGTCACAAAATACACTAAAATAAAATTTACCATTTTAACCACTTTAAAGTATACAACTTAGTGGCAATAACTACATTCAAAATGTTGTGCAACCATCACCACTATCTACTAAGAAGCCTATTTTTAAAAGAACCAAATTTGGAAACTATATTCATCCATAAGCAAAAGTAAAAAAATCAAAAGGATCAACCATTAAGTCATCACCATCTCCAATATTTTAACATTATCACACTTACTTTGTGACACAAATAGCTCTTTCTCCCTATTTCTAAACCTTTAAGAATAAGATTGTCAAATGTTTTCCATATAAACATCATACATACCTAATAAAATTAATCAGTCAATTGAGATACACTCAGGTGCACACATCTGTGCTCACACATACAAGCTAAAAGTTTACCTATCATACCCATTATTATGTATAATTTCATATTAAATTCTGTGGTTTTCTAAATTTTTAAAGATATCTTTAAAGTTAAAGATGAATTAAGGATGGAAAACATAAAAATAAAATACTGTGGATATTAGAAAAACATCTGAAAAAATAGTTATACAATCTTAGGGTATATAAGGTAGGCAAACTATCATAAGCAGGAGAGAAATCAGAAGGCATCTAAACAACTAAAAAAAATTACAATATGGTAGGAAAAAATTATCTGCAATATATAAGTACAATACACAAGGAATGACAGTAAAATAAGAAAAAGACAAATAACCAAATATTAAATTGGGCAAAATAAATATAAGAAAATGTGTTCAACCTTACTAGTGATAAGCAAATGCAAATTACAACAAAGACATATCATTTGCCTTCATTAGATTGGCAAAAGTTAAAAAGACTCGATAGCACCCAGTAAGAGCTCTTACTGTTAAGATCATGGATGCCTAATACCTTTGTTCAAAATATTCTGGCAATGTCTACTAAAATAAAATTGCATCTACTCTTTACCCACCAATCCACTTTTAAAAATTTAACCTACAAAAATAAAAACACCATTTTATAAATATGTGCAAGGATGTTTATTGCAATTTTGTTAAAACAGCAAAAAATATAAAAACAAGTCCATCCAAGTTTCTAGAAACATACAGCCCACCAAAACTGAATCAAGAATAAATAGATAGGGCTTCCTTGGTGGCGCAGTGGTTGAGAATCCGCCTGCCGATGCAGGGGACACGGGTTCATGCCCCGGTCCGGGAAGATCCCACATGCCGCGGAGCGGCTGGGCCCGTGAGCCATGGCCACTGAGCCTGTGCTCTGCAACGGGAGAGCCCAAAACAGGGAGAGGCCCGCGAACCACAAAAAAAAAAAAAAAAAAAAAAAAAAAAAAAAAAAAAGAATAAATAGATAATTTGAACAGTCCAATTGCTAGCAGTGAAATAGAATCTGCAATATAAAAAACTCCCTGCAAACAAAGTCCAGGACTGGATGGCTTCACTGGGGAATTCTACCAAATGTACAAAAAAGAACTTATACCAATCCTTCTCAAACTCTTTCAAAAGACTGAAGAGGAGGGAATACTCCCAAAATCATTCTATGAAGCCATCGTCGCCCTGATACCAAAATCAGACAAAGACGCTACCAAAAAAGAAAATTATAGGCCAATATCTTTCATGAATATAGATGCAAAAATCCTCAACAAAATATTAGCAAACTGAATCCAACAACACATAAAAAGGATCATACACCGTGGTCAGGTTGGATTCATCCCAGGGTCACAGGATGGTTCAACATACACAAATCAATGTGGTCAGAAACTACATGATCATCTCAACAGATGCAGAAAAAACATTTAATAAAATTCAACATCCTTTCATGATAAAAAACTCTTATCAAAGTGGGTATAGAAGGAACATATCTCAACATAATAAAAGCTATTTTTGCCAAACCCACAGCCAATGGTTTATGCCAAACTCAAACCCAATACTCAATGGTGAAAAGCTGAAAGCCTTCCCACTAAAATCTGGAACAGGACAAGGATGGCCTCTCTACCACTTCTATTCAACTTAGAAGTCTTAGCTACAGAAATCAGACAAAAAAAGAAATTAAAGGTATCCAAACTGGAAGGGAAGAGGAAAATTGTCACTATATGCAGATGACATGATAATTTATATAGAAAACCCTAAAGACTCCACACAAAAACTATTAGAACTGATAAACTAATTCAGCAAGGTACCAGGATACAAAAATAACATACAGAAATCTGTTG
The DNA here is from genome assembly GCF_002837175.3 of Physeter macrocephalus. Classification (NCBI taxonomy): domain Eukaryota; kingdom Metazoa; phylum Chordata; class Mammalia; order Artiodactyla; family Physeteridae; genus Physeter; species Physeter macrocephalus. Next base: position 55,166,169 of record NC_041231.1, on the reverse strand, counting down.
CATTTCTTTACACTAACAATTAACTATAAGAAAGAAAAAGTAAAAAAAAAAAAAAAAATTCCCTTTATAAATCACATTAAAAAAAAAAACAACAACCTAGGAATAAACCTGAACAAGGAGGTGAAAGACTTATATGCTGAGAACCATAACACGTTGATAAAGGAAGCTAGAGATGATTCAAAGAAATCATCCCATGCTCTTGGATTGGAAGAATTAATACTGTTAAATGGCCATACTGCCCAAAGCAATCTACAGATTTAATGCCATCCCTATGAATTTACATTCCCACCAACAGTGCAGGAGGGTTCCCTTTACTCCACAACTATGTAACCCTAAGGAGAGTCATGGTCCCGGGGCATCAATGAAGCTCAAAAAGTAGCACATGTGGAGACACTAACAAATGGATGAGATAGGCTCTACCTGATTAGCAAAACAGAAAAAAATGGACCCTAACTAAGAAAAGGCCTATTTGTGTTTTCCAGAAAGAAATGTTACCTATCAGACTCTCTATTTCATAAGCAAATACCAGATAGTACTACTATTGAATTTCCAAGTTTTTGAAAAAGAACATTGAAAAAAAAAGGAGAGGGATAAGAAAATAAAAAATAAAAAACTTACTGCATTGGCACGCTGATCCCAGTCGTGTTTGTCATCTGACAAAATTTCCCTGATTTTATTTAATGTTTCTTCAAGTTCTCGACTAGAATAGATCTTAAAGAAATGATGCAAAATTATAACATTAATATTTCTTGCCACAGCAAAATTATGCCCTCATGTTCAAATAATCTTTCCAGTAATAGTATTATTTCCCATTTTAGCACCATTTTTAAATGGAGAATGAAAATACATTACTGATAATAATAAAATAAAATGCTTTGTCTTCCTTACCTGTTACTCAGGTAAGGGTATTTCTCCACTCATGAGTAACTTCAAATATACTTTTAAAGTGCTTTGTCATTTAAAAACAAAATGCAAATATCCTACAGATTAGTAAAAACAGGACTGAGTTCTCAAAATGACTTCAGGTATATAACATATCTATTGCATTCATATACTTATTATACAATATTGCAAAAGGACATGTTTTAGGTTAGTCCCTCCTCCGACCCTCTCACTAGACTGTAGCCAGAAGAGCTACATGCTTTATTCCCTCTGGAGCTAACTGTCTACCAAACACCATTATCCTTTCATTCACTTAACAAATATTCACATAACAGGGATGTAACATTCTAGGCATTAAGGACACTATGGTGAGCAAAAAATAGGCATGGTCTTTGCCTTATGGAACTTATAATCTAGTCAGGGAAAGAAAAAAATTAATCAAATGATATAAAATATGAAATTGCAAATAGGAAGTATCACCAAGGAGAAGTACATACTGCCATGAAAGTATACATACAATAGGGGGTTTGAACTAGTTAGGAAAGTCAAGCTTGAATTGACAGCTAAAGCATGAGGCAGACATCATTAGACAAAATAGAGAAAGATCAGCCTTCCCTGCAGTGAACAGCATGTGCAAAGGCTCTGTGACAGAAAGAAACTGAAAGAAGGCCAAGTACAGTAGTTAAGAGTGCAAAGGGGATCAGGGGAAGCGACAGTGACCCAAGGCCTAAGTCAGTCAGTGCACAGTATTTCTCTACATCACAGTAAAAGTTCAGAGGTGGGCGCACGACCTAAATTAGTTCAGTTAGAGTGAATTTCAAAGTTTTACATGGTCAACTGGGGAAGAGGCAGAGGGCACTAAGGGAGTGAGGCTCAGACAGCTGCAGCCATGTTGCTGACCATGAGGGAAGACAATACAGAAGAATCCAGAAATGACACATAAGAAAGAATGGGGTCCTAAATACCATCTGAGTAGTACAAACAGATACTGCCATCAAATAGGCCCTATTTATATTTTTCACTTTCAACGGCCATTAAATTCCCCTTTTACTTAAAACAAAAACTTGCCAAAAACAAGAGTACAAAGGGGAGCAAGGCATGAGACAAGGCTGAAGAGGCAGGAGGGGAACCAGATAAACATTTGTTACAGAGTGATTACTGGAGGCTTCTGAGTCTTTCCTGCCTCCCACTTCCCCTTCACAAAAGTCCTTCTGCCATATTTAAAAAGAAAGGCAGGTTCCTCTCCCACTCCTAATCTTATTATGATGCTTTGCTCTGGAATACAATGCCAGGCTCCCCCTCCCCTAACAAGGGAAAAAAGGGTCGACTCAAAAATTTACTTCAGTGAGGGGGTACATAATTTTTTAAACATTCTTTTAGGGGGCATACAGAGAGAAGAAGTTTGAATACCACTAAGTTAGGAATTGGCTGCAATAAAATAATTCCTAGGTTTCTAACTTGTGTAACTGATTAGGTTTCCACATATAAAACACTGGAAGAGTAGGTTTGAAAGGGGAAGATCATGAGTCCAGTTGTGGGCACGGTGAATTTGAGATGCCTCTGAGACATCTAAAAGGAGATGACAAATAAACAATCAGTGGAAAAATTAGTTTCGCACTAAAGAGAGTTCTGGCTTAGTGATAAAAACCTGTGCATTACTTATGTGAAGGCAAGAAGTAAAGCCATGGATTTGAAAGAAGGAAGGAAATGGAGAGGGAGAAGAGAGGCTCAGAACCAACCCTTAAGAAATCTCAGTATTCAACAGTCAAGTAAAGAAGGATACGGCTTTAAAGGAGAAAGAGATGAAGTGGACAGAAAGGTAGGAGGAAAAAAAATGGAAGAACACTGTATCACAGGCACCTTTAAAAAAAAAAAAGTGGATGTAGTTGGACATTGCAATGTAATATGATTCAATGATATGGATTCAATTTTATTTCAGCCTCACTGAAAAAATCACTTGGAAGTCTAATTGTACCAACAAACAATAGTTTGGTAAGTCAATTCAGGAAAAAAAGAATTTGGAAAATAGGGACAAAAATAAATAATATTACGAACAGGCACATAGGCAATATTCATGGGGAATGTCACTTTACTGGCATCCTTACCTGTATAGAAGGGACATCTGTAAAAGCCTTTATAAAATCATCTTCATCAACTGCTCCAGCACCTCCTTCCTTAGAAGCACCTGATAATTAAAAATAAATTTATTTTTAAAAGTTTACTTTTAAGCATTTTAGCACTAAGAACACCATGAAAAATATTAACTCTTTTGTATGAAAAAGGCATAATTTTGAGACATTCCATTTTATAAGAAGGTATTTAAAAAATCTCCAGGGCTTCCCTGGTGGCACAGTGGTTGGGAGTCCGCCTGCTGATGCGGGGGGCGCGGGTTCATGCCCTGGTCCGGGGGGGTCCCGCGTGCCGCGGAGCGGCTGGGCCCGTGAGCCATGGCCGCTGGTCCTGCGCGTCCG
>NC_041231.1:55140840-55162704 GCF_002837175.3 Physeter macrocephalus | reverse complement strand
GTACCGCAAAAAAAAAAAAAAAAAAAAAAAAATCTCCAACTTTTCAGAAAAGAGAAGGTACTTAGCAGTAGTTGATTAACTCTCTATAAGGTACTAGACGAGGCTGGTAGTAAAGTCGAAACTGTAAGAACAGAGCCCTCTCATCCCTCATTCAATGCAAGAGCAAGGACACAAGAAATACAGGTGAAAAGATAAACATTTAAAAAGCTGAGCAGTCAGTTTATATGACCCTAAATGTCAATAATGATGCCAAATAAGTGAGGCAGAGGATCCACATGTGCTGCAATGGTCAGGAAAGCAAATGTGAAAGAAATGAGGGTCTTGAAATTAACTTTAAATATACAAACAAATCTTTTACTGCACATACACAATAAAAAAGTAAATTTAATAGGCAGTAGTTGTTTAAGAGCCAATAATTAGCTATTGTCTTTCAGCTCCAAATACACACTTTTATATTGTGATGCTGGGCCTAGGACTGAGCAAACCATTTTTTCGCTGATTCTAATGGTTTCCTGTTAAACTGTGTCAATAGGGATGCTGGAAAGAATGAAAGCTGAAGCAAGAAGGGACCTGCTCCTTCCTAACTACTTCCTCTTCTTGTCAGTAAAACCCTAGCAACTCTGGCAGGTTGCTCATTTCAGTAGCAGTTCCAGACTGCAGTTTTTCTAACATTCACTGAAACCAGCTCACTATGCCTGACAGACACCAGACAGCTAGTACCTGCTCCTCAGAGGTCAAGTCACAGCTCTGCAGGGCCTCTCCTCTAAGCCTCTATGTTTCAATAATTTTAACCTCATTTTGTTCTTCCAGCTTTAGGGGTAGAAGCTATTTACTGTGATTGCTACATCCATGATACTTTATTTTTTATTTTTATTTTTTTCAAATTAACCAGTATTTAAATGGGGAGGGGAGTTGTTTAACAGAAATAATATGAATTAGAAATATTATTTCCCGGGTACTTAGCTGCTATATATAATTGTTGTGCAGAAGACACTAAAATAGTGTCTTTGCTCTTAATGACAGTGGAGAAACTAGAGTCAACAGAGGGAACTTGGCTTCATGGAGAACTGTCCTCACAAAGCTCAACCAAGGAATCTTAACACAGCCGCTGAGAGTACTGTGGTATAAGTAGCTGGGGAGGAGACACCTGTTTGGGGGAGAAGGAGAATAAAGCCGGGAAGGCTCTGCACTGATGGACTGTGAAGCCGGTAGAAGGGTCAGTAATCTTCTCGCCTCCTCGGCCTCTTCCGTGATACTTTAGTGTTCTCTTCTTGCATTCTTAATTCATCAATACCCATTTAACAAATTATATTAAATTCTCTCTGCAAAAATAACTTGTGGATTCTGTCTTCTGACTGGAATCTGGCTGATGACTCTACTTATTATTTATTTTCTTCATGGTAAAAATCCAACACATGAAATGGTTTTCAAATACCTAAGATGTACATTCCAATGGACAATTCACTTAAAAAATCTCTCTGGTTAAAAAATTAAACAGAAAATATCTCTTCAATTAAGTTTATCATCTACCAAAGGAAATATTAATACTGCAAAACTGGACTTTAAAAAAATCATCCTAAAAAATAAAAAATACTCAGGATTTCCAAAGGTGTATAAAAAGCTCCTCATCTTAAAAACAAACAAAAACCTCAGAAGGTCTTTGTATATGATTTTTAACAGCAATAAGAGATGGACCACAGAACAGCATAAAGTTTAAGGCAATATAAAACTGCAAATTAAAAGCAATGACAATTTCATAAACTAAGAGGAATGAATGCATGCTTGCTATAGGAAATTCAATTACAAGAGTAAATAAATTATAGTTACTCCCTAGATATTAAAAAATCCAATAAAATAATAAAACTCTCAACCCCATGCCCATAATCAGTACTAGTAACTAACTGATTACCTGAAAATAATCAGCTAAAGCAAAGAAACAAAAAGATAGCTAACCATATTATCTTAACATCTTATAAGATACTACATTCATTTACAATCTCTTAATATGGCAGGGTTTACTGCTTTCGACAATGGGTCCTCTGATAGGAGTGCATATGCCTAGATTTTTACAATTTCTTCCCAATCTTTCACAGTTGTCTTTGTCTAAGCCACTGAACAGAAATTTCGTTAGGGACTGGTCCTTACCAAGCAGTTCCTAAACATTCAACACAGTTTTCATAAAAACAAAGTTCTTTCCACATTCATTAATATATTTTGTTCCTTTATATTACCACTTCCTGCAAATTACTTTGTTACACAAATAAGAGCAACCATTAGGCAAGTTTGAGAACAAACAACTGACTCCTAGAAAGTATACATCTCAAGTGGTAGAGGAGACCTGTGCAGATGTACCCGAGCAGAGCCAGTTAACAACCTTAGTGTACTAAAGTGTGGAAGACAGAAAATTTTACAGAGGAATGGAGAAGTGAAGGGGAGATCAGTATGAAGGATTACTACAGTATATATGCAGTTTACTAAGGTATCATACATACAACAGAATGCTAACGTCGATACATTAACCCGCCAGCCATAACACAATGTCAAAAACCTTCAAGGGGATGCAGAGCATCTGAACAGATCCCAGATAAGGCCAGAAAAAAGTGCCTATGACTAAGCACATACATAGGAAAGTCTAAGTTTAAAAGTCACAATTTACTCTAATCATAATTTCTTTATTATGCAGTAATTTCTTATGACTAGGGCCAAATAAGCTAGTAGGGAGTGGTGGGGGAGTAGAATATAATGGCTTTTAAAAGTGCCACAGAAGATGCAGAGACAAATAAATGCAGCCTTGTGACTATCTCAGATATGACAGTTAGGTCTCTAAACCTGGACATGGGCATTACCAAATTTGGTAAGAACTTGCATGGTCTGAATAGATAACCCTAATCTACCTCACTCTTACCTTGGAGAATCACTTTGTTTAAGCAGAGGGGCTGCTAATGGGAGTGTTTGGGATATACGAATAGTGTAAAGACAGAGGACATTCTGAGCTCCCCATTCTAACCTTGCTTATATCTTGCATGTATTACAAGTAAACCTTTTTACAATCCACGTTTGCCTAATGTTTCCCCTCACCTTGGTTTTGACCGTCTGGCCTACAAAGTAGGAAAAGGATCCCTGCATAGGGAACAAACTGTTGAATGAACTGTTTTATCTTGCAATCATCACTCCGTTTTCTGATACAGCTTTAAAAAGTTCACCCAGGGCTTCCCTGGTGGCGCAGTGGTTGAGAGTCCGCCTGACGATGCAGGGGACACAGGTTCGTGCCCCGGTCCGGGAAGATCCCACATGCCGCGGAGCGGCTGGGCCCGTGAGCCATGGCCGCCGAGCCTGCGCGTCCGGAGACTGTGCTCCGCAACGGGAGAGACCACAACAGTGAGAGGCCCGCGTACCGCAAAAAAAAAAAAAAAAAAAAAAAGTTCACCCAAAAATACTATAAAATCCCTTTAGCACCAGCAAGGAGAATGAATTACATAGGAAGACAGTCAAAAAGAGTAATGGGCTTTAATGTCAAATATTACTGCAAGAAAAGGAGAATGAGTGTGCACACCAAGAGGAGATGTATTTAGATAAATTACGTTTGAGAGCAGGAGCACAAGTACAGGTTGGGCTGAAGGGACAAGTGAAGCTGGCTTCCAATTCTACTAAAGCTCTTTCAAGTATAACTGTGTTAACAATCATACCAGAAAATATTAATGGGCTGAAACAGAACAGAAGAGCTTTGCCCAGCTGTCTAACCACTCTAAAACAGAGGTCAGTAATTTTTTTCTGTAAAGGACAAGAGAGTAAATATTTTAGACTTTATGGGCCATATGGTTCCTGTTGCAATTTCTCAACTCTGCCATTGTAGCCTGAAAGCAGCCACAGACAATATACAATGAACAAGGTTGTATTCCAATAAAGCTCTATTTGTGGACACTGAAATTTGAATTTCATATAGTTTTCACATGTCACACAATATTATCCTTCTTTTGACTATTTTTAATCATTTAAAGATGTAAAAAATATTCCTAGCTCATGGGTGAAACAAAAACAGACAGTTGGCTGGATTTGGCCTGTGCACTATAGTTTGGTGATCCCTGCTCTAGAATCCACTCTAAGCTGGTAATCACTTGGTTGGGAAGCAGAGGGAGGGGAAAAGGGGGATTAGAGGGTACTGTCATTCAGGAGATACCATGGTTTCTAGTGTGCCAGACTGCCTAGACGAGGCCTTCTCAGAAATCCTCAAATACTACTTTAAAAGGTTCAAGTATAAAGAGAAAACTCCATTCTACTTAGTCCTTAACTACTAATAAGGTGAAGTGCTGGATACAATGGTGAATGAAACAAAGGGTAAAGTACAGATACAGGAGCAAGGAGAGCAAAGTCTTAGAGATGGAAAGGGGCAGGTTCTTCTCATGCTACAATGAAGCGACTAGCACTGAAGAGAAAGATAAATGCTGGAAAAACAACATGGAGGGAAATATGGCAGGAACCTTGATGAAATTCATACAAAATCTGTAATTTTTAAAGAGAGTTACACTAATGAAAGCACTATCAGTGCTTTTGAAGAGTGCTATGAAAAGACAGAAGAGCTTTCTGGATCCCCAACTTTCTAACGGAAGTAGGTTGAAAAAGACACTCAGCTGAAAACACAGGATATTTTGATACAAAAGAAGAAAAGATTTAAGGGGCAGAGACCAGAGTCCAGGGTGAAACCAAGAACAGAAGAAAACACTGATTTAGAGAAGCACACCCAAAGAGAGAATGAAACCTTCATGATGGAACATTCATGACCCCTGTAATAAGGGAACCTGACAGCAGGTTCCTGTTGGATTTCAAAATTGCTATAAATCAGTGACTACTATGAAGTTCCTGTTCCTTCCCCCAACCTTTATAAGGAAACTTATTTATTTTATTTATTTTTAAAAAATTTTTGGCTGCATTGGGTCTTTGTTGCCATGTGCAGGCTTTCTCTAGTTGTGGCGAGCAGGGGCTACTCTTCGTTGAGGTGCACAGGCTTCTCATGGCGGTGGCTTCTCTTGTTGCAGAGCACAGGTTCTAGGCACACGGGCTTCAGTAGTTGTGATTCACGGGCTCTAGAGCGCAGGCTCAGTAGTTGTGGTGCACGGGCTTATTTGCTCCATGGCATGTGGGATCTTCCCGGACCAGGGCTCGAACCCGTGTACCCTGCACTGGGCAGGCGGATTCTTAACCACTGCACCACCAGGGAAGCCCTCCTCCCCTTTTTTTAATGGGAGTGTCTATTATGGTTTTTCTGTCCTGTATGCTGAGTATGTGGGGTGCAAGTAGATGTCTTTTTAGTTCAGAGGCCTCTGCATGGAGAGGAGCCACACCAGAGGAGAGAAACCTCATATGCATCTGGACCTGATGCAGATCAAAGGATCACGGACTTTGAGCCTGATGGTATAATTAGGATGAGACTTTTGGGAAATGTCCATGAGTGCATTTTGTGTGTGGGAGGCATGTAAATTATCGTGGTCAGAGGGCAAGCTGCAGTAGGCTGGCTGCAAGGGTAGCTGCAGCAATTGCTCTCATTCTTGACAATTGCTCCTTTTACAATGTGACTTTGCAGCTTTCCCTATTGAAAAGTGGAGTTCCCAGTAAAGAGGTGGAGAAGAGTAACTGAGAATTCTGGTTGAGACAAGACCTAGGAGAGGCTGAAGGGGTCCCTGATTGGTGATTCCCCAGTGTCCAGCAGAAAAAAAAACTTCTCAGAGGAAAGCTTCTAGAATCCCCAATTTGGACCTGAAGGACTTCCACTAATTAAGTTCAAGCAATGAGCTCACAATCAAAGTTCAAATACGTTTGATCCTTGAACAAAACAGGTTTGAACTATGCGGGTCCACTTAAACAGTTTTTTTTTTGAAAATACAGAGCTGTACACTTTATCTATCTATCTATCTGTCCATCTACCTATCTATTTTTGGCCACAGGGGATGCAGGACTTTAGTTCCCCGACATTCCAATAAACCTTTATTTCTAAAACCAGATAGCAAGGACACATTTGGCCTGCTGGCTATAATTTGCCAAATCCTGGTGTAGATAGGAAACCCAAAATAATATATAGTAAAATCATTAAAAATTGAACTTTAGCTAGGTGACTATATATAAAATCAAAATATAATAATTGATTTCATTTCTATGCATCAGCAACAAAGTTAGAAATTTTAAATTAAGAAAATACTACGTCAAGGAACCTTGAGGGCATCATGCTGAGTGAAATAAATCAGACAGAGAAAGACAAATACAGTATGATCTCACTTATATGTGAAATCTAAAAAACAAACAAACAAAAAAACAAGCACACAGATACAGAGAACAGATTGGTGGTTGCCAGAGGCAAGGGGTGGATGAAATAAGTGAAGGGAGTCAAAAGGTACAGACTTCCAGTTATAAAATAAATAAGCCATGGGATGTAAAGTACAGCATGGTGACTAGAGTTGACACTGTACTGCATATTTGAAAGTTGCTAAAGGAGTAAATCTCAAAAGTTCTCATCACAAGGGAAAAAAAGCTCTGTAACTGGGTATGGTGATGGATGTTAACTAGACTTATTGTGGTGATCATTTTGCAATATATACAAATATTGAATCATTATATTGTACAACTGAAATTGATAAAACGTTGCATGTCAACTATACCTCAATTTAAAAAAAAAAAGAAAATGCGTTGACTCTATAGATGAATTTGGGGAGAACTCACATCTTTGTAATACGGTTTTCCTAGCCAGGAATGTAGTATGTCCATTTATTTATGACTTTTAAAATTTCTTTCAATGAAGTTTTACAATTATACTATGCTTTTTGGGACTTCCCTGGTGGCACAGTGGTTAAGAAACCACCTGCCAATGCAGGGGACATGTGTTTGAGCCCTGGTCTGGGAAGATCCCACATGCTGCGGAGCAACTAAGCCCCTGCACCACAACTACTGAGCCTGCACTCCAGAGCCCATGCTCTGCAACAACAGAAGCCACCGCGATGAGAAGCCCACACACTGCAACGAAGAGTAGCCCCCGCTCGCCGCAACTAGAGAAAGCCCGCACACAGCAGTTAAGACCCAACACAGCCAAAAAAAAACCTATGTTTTTTAACATAAAATAAAAATATTCTGAGGTATCTAGAAATAAAACAAACCAAACAAACAAAAACAAAACAAAAAAAGTGAAAAACCTTGAGGTGGAAAAAAGAATAAATTTTAATGAGACATTCAAGAACACTAAAATAAATGGACAGATATTCTGTGTTCATGGACAGGAAGACTCAGTATCATAAAGATGTCCAGTCTTCCCAAAGTACTGCCATAATCAAGCCTCCAACAGGATTTCTTGTGGAAGTTGTCAAGCTGATTCTAAAATTTGGAAGGGCAATGGGCCAAGAACTGTTGAAATAATCCTTATAAGTAAAGGGAGGAAGTACTTGCCCTACCAGAAATGAAGACTTACAAACCTAAGATAATGATGACAGTTAGGTTTTAGTGCAGGGACAGGCCAACTAATCAAATGAACAAAATACAAACTTCGAAAACAGACCCACAAATGTACAAAAATTTGATACATGACAAAGAAGTGATTCAGATCAACAAGGAAAGTAATTCAATAATAATGCCTAAAATTCAACAAAATGCTGAGATAATGGATTATCTAGTAAAAAAAAAAAAGGTTATTTCCTTACCCAGTTTTAAAACTTACAGTAGACATTCTGATTCCCATGGGAAAATGGTAGTCATCCAAATTCAAATCAAATGTTTTACTAAATACTCCGAAAACCAGAGATCAAAAAGAAAAACAAATAAAACTGTCCACAGCACATACTTGTAATACAAGTTCTCACTTCAAACTTCAATTTACAAATGGGGAAATATAAACATCCAAAACCAGCAGTATCAATTACAGAGTCCTCACTGGAGAGAAAAATCCGAGGAATTTGTATGGAAGAGGAGGATCTTGGCAGTGGAGTACAAAGACATCAAATATGGTTCCCCTCAGAACAAGAGGTAAGTAGCACTTAGAAGGGGGAGGTAGTCCTTCAAAGCTTGGTGGATAAAGGAAAGGAAGAAAGAGAAGATAACAGTTCTATTGAAATGAAATGGTATCACAGAATCAGAAGCACTGAATAGAAAGCCTTCCATGTACCACTTAGAAAAGAAGATGCATTTCACTATACCAACAGAAGAGGGCATTCCTGAACTAAGAAACAGTAAATTTTTCTTTCTGGCCCCACAGAATCACTTTAAAAAATATTTTTAGGACATTTGAGGAAATTTGAATATAGAATGGAAGTGCTTAAAAGGAGGTATATAGGGCTTCCCTGGTGGCGCAGTGGTTGAGAGTCCGCCTGTCGATGCAGGGGACACGGGTTCAAGCCCCAGTCCAGGAAGATCCCACATGCTGTGGAGCGGCTGGGCCCGAGGGCACGTCCGAAGCCTGTGCTCCGCAACGGGAGAGGCCACAGCAGTGAGAGGCCCGCATATGGAAAAGGAAAAAAAAAAAAAAAAAAAAGGAGGTATATAGTTAGAATTACAGAAAATAAAAGGGCTTAAAGGAACAAGTTAAATATCACCACAAAGAAATCAGACAAATCCACAGCATGGGACAATCTAAAAGACAACTGGCATAGACTCTTTAAAAAAAAAAGTCAATGTCATGGTATAAAAATTGGTGAAGGGACTGTTTTATACATAATATTATGGAATTTTCTGGCATATGATAATTGTATTATGGTTATAATGAAGCACACCTTTAAGTCTTAGGAGGTGTATATTAAATATTTATGGCTGAAATGTCATGATGTCTACAATTTACTTTCCAACTGTTGAGTTTTGGAAAAACAAAGAATACATGTGGGAATATATCTATATGGAGATGGTTAAAACAAATATGACAAAATGCTAGTTACTAAATCTAGGTGATGAGTGTTTACTGCATGCCAACTTTTCTATATGCTTAAAAATTTTCATAATAAAAAGTTTGGGAAACCACTCACTAAAAAGCTAGAATAAGTACAGATAAACATCAGGAACATCAGTAACCAAAATACATCCAGTTAGTAGTATCTCAATTCAATGGAGTAAAGAATGTTTTATCCAATTGCATCGACATTAACTTGACCATACATAAGAAAAGAAATTAAAATGAATATACTGTCACTTTATACAAAAAAAAATTCCAGATATACTGAACAAACTAAATGTAAAGTAATTTATGTTTTAGAATAAATTAGACTATTTGTATAAACTCTGGGGACTAGAAAATAATCCTTCTTATTCAAGACAGGAAATTGGGACGTTTTAAAAAAAAAAAAAAAAGGATAGATATTTTACCTACCAAAACAAAAATTTTTAAGTTTTGACATAAAAGTGCCATAGACAAAGGAGAGACTGAAGAAATATTTGTAACTTTTAATAAAAGCATAAAAGGCCTAATATTTTAAAAACTGTAGCAAACTGATGAGAAGACAAAACAGCCCAATTAAAAAATGGGCAAATAAAGCAGCCACATAGCACAGGGAGATCAGCTCGGAGCTTTGTGACCACCTAGAGGGGTGGAATAGGGAGGGTGGGAGGGAAGGAGACGCAAGAGGGAAGAGATATGGGGATATATGTATATGTATAGCTGATTCACTTTGTTGTAAAGCAGAAACTAACACACCATTGTAAAACAGTTATACTCCAATAAAGATGTTAAAAAAAAAGGGCAAATAATAACAAATTACAATTCACACAAGAGGATATGCTAATCCCTATTAATGAATTTAAATATTCTGAATCTCACTGGAATATAAACTCTGGAAGGACAGGGTCTTTGTTCTTGTTCACTGATATTTCCCAGAGATTGCAAGAATAGCAGCATACTAAAAGCTTTCAGTAAACATTTGCTAGCTGCTGGCTGGCTGGACAGGCGGATGAGGATTAAGAAAAAGAAGTACCATTTTTCATCCATCAAAATGAACCTGTTATAGTCAAGGCCGGAGAAGGTAAAATAATGTCTTTATTAAAATTAAAAGCACATGATTCACTTTGTTATAAAGCAGAAACTAACACACCATTGTAAAGCAATTATACTCCAATAAATATGTTTAAAAAAAAATTAAAAGCACACACAACCTTGACCAAGCAACCTCATTTAGAGGAGTCTATTCTACAGATCAGAAGCACCAGAATGACCAAATACATAAGTACATGGAGACCTGCATTCTTCGTAATGGCATAAAGTTGTGAACAACCTGAATGACACTGACAGAGAAACAGTTTATTAAATCATGGTACATAAATAATGTGGAATACTGTATAGCTATTAAAAGAATGTGATAGCTCTCATTCTTGATGCTGAAGGACGGAAGGATGTTTTGTGAAAAAAAAGCAAGCTGCAAAGTGTTTACTAGTATGTTTAATGGGGGCAAAAATAAAATCTAATCTGAATACCTACACAAATAAAAATGGAGTAAGATGTGGAAGGATATCATACATAACACTGGGAAATGAGATTAGAAAAGCAAGATGGTATGAAAGTTTTTTTTTCTAAACATTTCTCTAATGTTAGACTTGTTAACAGTGAGCATGCATTTTATATTTTAAAAAATCAAATTATGCCATTCAATTTATTAGTAAGAAACACATAAATTGGTTCTAAAAAAGAAAAATGCCAAGTTAATGGAAAAAATTAAATTTACAACATGCCCATCATAGAAATAATGCTTCTTACCAATTCAGTAATATAATGTAATAAATATAAGTTGGAATTGTAAGTTATTACAAACTTCTACTTTATATGGATCAAGTATAACAAATCTAACTAATGGAAAATCGCTCACATGTGCGATCTATATTAATGATATTTCACTCTTCTCTGAGGCAAACCTTGAAATCAATTTGCCTACCTATATGACACTATAATTTTCTAACACTTAAATCTCAGTCAAAAAGTATAGGTAAATGAAGTATGCAAAGGCCAAAACACTAAAAACCACTAACACTGGTTGGTGGGATAATGAGCATGGACAGATATTGTAATTTATTTTCCAATTTCTTTTCTACTTTTTTTCTTGAGCATTCCTATGGTCTCCTCAGTGCCTAACATGAAGCCTTGCACACAGTAAGCTCTACATACAGATGTAGATAAAGACAATAACTCATCTGTGAAGAGACTGGGTCTTCAATATGTCTACTAATTTTAATCAATATGTCTACTAATTTGGCTGTTTATATTAATTTCCTCCCTTCTCAAACATTCTGCATGCTTCAGAAAATAAACTTTGCACAATGAAATTTCTTTGACTTTAAGTCCTGCACAAGAGGTAAAACAAAACTGAGGTCAAAGAAAATAACTACAGCAAAACACACATATTCTTAGACACAGTAGGCCATTGGGCAGTTTACTGATTTATATTTATAATAACTTATTGGTTAATTATTCAAATCTTATTTACCTTAAAACCATAGTTAAGAGAGACAGCACCAGGGCATCTTATGATGAATGACATGGGATTCACAGAAATTTAAGACAGAATGGTGACTGGCCAATCCTTAAATTCCAAATGTCATTAACAGTGTTTTGCTATATGGGATAAAAATATGAAATATGTATTATATGCAGTATTAGTGAGGAGATGACCCAGAGATAATCCAAAAAGACCTTGACAGTAGGCCAAACACTGGGCCCTTGTTTCATCTCTGCTAATAACTAACTGATCTTGGATACATCATTTAACTTTCTGAGGCTTAGTCTCTTCATCTGAACTGCGGTCAGATCATATTTTAAGATCCCTTGAAGGCTAAAATCTTTTGGGCTTAGTATCATTCCCTGTCATTAGGGGGAAGAAAGGAGGAAGAAAATGAGCAAAACAAAATACACAAACAGAAAAGTTATTTGGTTTTACATAAGTTCAAAAACAAGAAATTGAGGTTTACGAATTAAAAATTTAGATTTCAAGATTGAACAACAAATTCTGTGAGATTTGTTTTATTAAATATATACTGATTTTCATGATCTTTATTTGTTTAAAAGGAAAAACATCTTTGTTGTTTGCATCACAGGAAAAAATGGGAATGATTAGCATAATTTGTGGAAAACAGATATTTAGACATTCTTAATAAAACCTCAGGTAAGACATAAAGTAAAACTAATATAAAATACCCTAAAGACGAGTAAGTACTACTGAATCTGAAAAGACAGTAATTAACCAATTGTAAGAATTCAAAGTTAAAACCATTTCAAAGTAGTCTTTGATATTAGATGGAAACAATAGAGAGAAAATACTCTGTCTGCTTGAATGAATGGGCAAGTGAGAGAGAACAACAGAACTTTGACAATTGATTTGGTTAATGATGTGTTTCAATGATTACATACAAGCCTCAGTGACAAATCACTAACGTCAGAATCTGGTACTAATGATAAACAAAAACAATTATATCATCATCTAATTCAATTTTTATTTTTAGAAAAGAATAGCAATCAAAATAACTGGTACAGGAATAAGGACATTATAACTCAGTAAGCTTTAAAAAGGCAATTTCAAAAAGAAAACTCTAAAAAGTATTTCCATTTATAATGAAAAAATTACCAGTTTGTTTACTTCCAAATATTCTATTTTGCTGGGAGTCATACTAGTTGAGGTTTAAAATGACTGATTTGTGGACCCTGAAAGTAGTGATCATTCCTGTAGATTATAACCTCAGAGCTTTAGGATCTAGAAGAGTCCTTATTTACCCAGTGAGATTAGTTTTGGTGGCAGTATAGCAACATGATTTTTGCACCTTATCCACTTATTCGATGCATGACCTGTTCAAGTTGCTTAAATTCTCTGAACTTTAATTTGCTCATCAGTAAAACTGAGATAAAGTACCTAACTCAAGAGTTCTGAGGTTTAAATGAGAGAACATAAGTAAAAACATCCCCCAATTTTTAAAAACTACTACCTCAAATACTATAGAGATGTAAGAATTACAAATCATCAGGTATATTCAGCAATTGTATTGAAGCCATTAAGCCAAAAGGACGGAAAATATGTTTATCTAAATTCCTATTATGAAGTCACAAATGTTATTCAGAAAATGGACTATTTAAGGGAATTCAATTTATCCTTATTCTAATTAGCAAAGCACAAAGGTAACACTTTTGACATCCACATAATATGGATTTTTATAGCCATGATATATTTGGAAAAGGTTATGGGAACAACCCATAACCTTTTCTTTTTTAATTCTCCTTGGTTTAAAAGCCCCACAATTGCAATACGAATAGAAAAGGTTGGCACACCGAGGCAAAGAACAAAACAAAACTAACACACACTAAAGATTAAACACAGGTCCTACTGGCTTTAACTGGCTAGGATACTTTGCTAAAAATAGCATACATCTCTTTAATCTTGACATATATCTCTGGGAGAACTGAAGTAAATTAAACTCCAAAATGTCAGAGTAGATTCAATAAGGATTCCAAAGAAGCTCACTTTATTTTTATTTTGGTAATCCTTCTGAAAAGAAATTTGTTAAACTCAGTGTACTGTGACTGGCTTATACCACTATTGTATACCTCCGTCTACCATACTCCTTTAATTAGGAACTAATCATACCTGTTTATTATATACCAAGGAGTAGCAAATAAAATACCTGGACTAAATCACCATTATTCCATGTAAAGTTATGAGAAAGAAACTGTACAGTCTAGAAAACACAATAGTTATATAAAGAGAGACAGGACAACCTTCAAGTATTTGAAAGTATCATGTTAACAGATAATTCATCTTCCCTGCCTAAGTTACAAGGAGACAGATTTTAATGCAATATAAAAAAATAATTAATTTATCCAGAATTGAAATGGCTTATAACTTTTCTGGAGGATACTATGCCAAACTGAAAGAACACAAGAAATCCCTGTGACTTTTGATTAAGTAAACTTTAAAAATTTATTCCAAGGAAATGATTGGAGATATGCTAATAAAATATATACTTAAAAGAATGATGGCACCGTTTATAACTGCAGAAAACAGGAAAGCAGCCTAGATATGAATACTAGCCATGAATAGTTTTAAATTAATAATTTAAGACAATGAGGAAATGATCTGGGTAAAATATTAATGAGACAAAAGGTATACAAAACTACAAAAGGAAGGGTGCCAATTCTGTCTTCCTCCTGAGAAAATATTTGTATGTGTAAAAATAGTTAGAAAAGTTATTATAAAAATAACTGGAACAAAGTACATCATAATTTATCAGTTGATTATGTCTATACGTAGTGGTACTGCAGATGGTTTTTGTCCCAAATTTTAATCCATGAGCACATATTTAATCAGATGCTGAATAATCATCTATCAGGAATATTTTGAAAGGGATTGCTATACTTGAATAGTAAATTTAACTATATGACTCCCAATGTCCCTTCTAACTCAAAGATTCTACAACTCTAAGAAAACATTCTACAACTAATTTAAAAATCAATAAGCTTCTGCCAAGAACAAAAAGATCTAAAGTTAAATTTTCAAAGAAGGGCTGACAGCCAAGAATAACATAAATTTCTGAAGCAATATCAGTATCCTCTGACTAAGCTTTTTTCTTACAAAAATGGGCAATGGGGCTTCCCTGGTAGTGTAGCGGTTGAGAGTCCGCCTGCCGATGCAGGGAACAAGGGTTCGTGCCCCGGTCCAGGAAGATACCACACGCCGCGGAGCGGCTAGGCCCGTGAGCCATGGCCGCTGAGCCTGCACATCCGGGGAGAAGCCACAACAGTGAGGCCCGCGTACCGCAAAAAAAAAAAAAAAAAAAAAAAGGGCAATGAATCTAAATGAGCTATGGCAAACAAAAGAAATAAACAAACTAAAAATTGCAGAATGAATACGCAACTGCCAAAAGACTGAGGAGGAAGAAATGGAGGAAGAGGAGAATGAAAAAAGAACGAAGGTTTCTCCCTTATTTTTATCAAAAGGGCCACTGCCAGGATGGATAATATAATCTGTATGAGCGATTAATGACTACAATCACGAAAGCTACCTACATTCTCATATCTGGTAGGACTACAAATCAGAGAAGGGGGGAGTGGCATTAAGAAAGTCTGCTGTTTCTTTAAAAAGAAATCTGATTTTATCAATTTGATTAACATCAGAATTAAGTGACCTTTGGTAGGTAAACTACAATCTTCAATTTTCATCTAAGAAAAGAAAGTAAAACATGAAAATCAGAGCTAATTATAAACTGCTGGCTCAGATTCACAAAAATGTTAAATATTTTCACCATGAATTTCAAATATTAATCCATTTTAAGTCAAATAAGACAATTTCATAAAATAATTATCATAGTATCATAGATTGGAATACTATACCTCAAAATAAAGAAAAAAATATTCCCCTTGTAGTAAGTGACAGTAGCCATTTGTTACAAAAGTAAGAAAGCAAGAATGTCATTTACTTTTTACCAGAAATAAGTAAGAATGCATAATAGACATCATGTAATAGGATATAATAACTAACATCTGAATGAGAATACACTCCTATAATTGCAAAACAAAAAGAAAATAATTAAAATACTAAAGTATAAATTACGCGAAATATCCAGAGAAATCAATAAGACATTTCTATTAAACAGTATTTTATTTATCTATTTATTTATATGCATGCAAATATGTGTGTGTGTATACCTATACCATACCATCTTTCTTGCTGGTTACATGAAATATTAGTTAAAGATATTTAAGATGAAATATTTATAATAGTTTTCCTATATTTAGAGTATCATATGACATAGAAAACAACGTTTGGTTGTATAAAAAGATCAAGAGAACACAACTTACAGAACCTGATCAAAATATAGTTTATTTTTCTTTCCTTTTTGCTTTTACTAAAAGAACTACAGACAGAGAAAAAAAATCCTGAAGACCATGACTTTCCCACGAGCTATCATAAACAAGGAAAAATCTGTTTTCCCAAATTATAACTAACACACAAATTTATTAACAAAAAAGGGAAAGATAGGAACTATTGTCTTTTTAGTATTAAATATTTACCCTTTTTCTTATAGTATTCACTTTACCATAAAAACCTGGCAAAACTAGCACCTGAAAAGGACTCACAACTTTCTAGTTAGTATATGAAAAAATACTAATTAAAAATTCAAAGATCAGACAATATACTAGAAATAGTTTTTAAATGATCAAAGAATGTACTATGTTCTGTATACCTGCATAAAACCTATTTTTTCCTATTTATTATTATCTAATCCAGAAAATATTTTTGAGGCAGTTTTACTTGACCACCACCCATTTCCTATTGTGACAAACTATTCAATACCCAGTATCTTCAAACATTTTTCCAATGTTAGAGTATTTAAGACTCATGCCCTAGATGAATATATAAGAACATTACATAAATCAATATTTCTTTAACAATTAAAGCATCTGAAGATAGCCAAATTCTGAAAAATCTGCTCTCTCCTTAAAAACAAAAAACAAAACAAAACCCAACCCCCCAAAATTCCCTTAAATATCTTTTTATGGCTTCTGAAAAATAAATACTCTCAAGAAAACACAAGCTCACATATGTTCTGACAGGAAATATCAAAATACAATATTTTAAACATTTTCAAAAAGGCAGCACATTCTTCTGTTGTTGCAACAGACTCTCCAGACCTGCAATCCTGCTGCAGTCATGAATAAACATATGCCTCTAAAGTTCTAAGTATGTGTGGCCATATCAAGGGCATGAGGCATGCACATCAGATTTGAAATGGATTTACATTACCTCCAACCTTAGGGCCACCTGCTGAACCAGGCTTCCTTGCACTGTTGACAGGATTTCCGGATGTTTTAGGTGCAGGAACCTTGAAGGCTGAAGCAGCTGATGATGGCCTATTTCCATCCACTGATTCTTCATCATCAAAGCTTTTATCTGCACAAATCATTAGAAAAATGTATTTTAAGAGAACTAAGCTTTGCTCAATTTTCCATAAGACTCAAAATCAAATAAAGCTATATATAAAGTCATTAATTTCTATGATATATAATACAAAATAAAGCTCCTTTGAATAAGCATTTATATATTGACTAACACTATATAAAATAACCCAGTATAATTTAAAGTCAGTCTGCAATATTATATTTCCTACCTATATATATTAAGTCAAAACATAAAACCGAATACATTAACTCTAAGAACAGTAAAAAGCATTTTTCATTTCTTTGCTACTCATATAAGCATTTTCCGACAGCTCCTCCCATACTGCATCTTCCAGCACACCCTGCCTTATTCCTTATACCCAGATTCTGCAACTTACAATCACAGATCCGTTTGCAAATCAGTCGCCTCATTCCTCTGAAAGCTCTTAATTTTCCTCACCCTAGGATGCTCTGAATAGTTCACATGGCCAAATACAATAGATTTGATACTAATCAAAGATTCTATCCAAAACAGACAGCAACAACCACAGAACCACCACTGAGGTTTGTGCCGGCATTTTTCTTTCTCTTCCCTGCCCTAGGTGCTGTAACAGCCAATCAGCTACAAGGTGACATCATCTTATGGCAGCTACTGCCCGATGAAAGGTAAAAATTCTCCATGCCTTTTAAAAAATCCTCCATGTAGTTGCAGTGCTTAGTCTGTATCAAAATTTCAAGGGCATTCAATACTAAAGGTTTATAAACCTGCATTTGTTTTCTCCTATTTAATTCACATGAAAATTTATACAAGTAGAAAATGTTTTCTGCAATATTCAATCTGCTGGAGTGCTTACTATTGCATCAGTAAAAATACGGAGTAAAACAGTGCTCATTACTGGCATAATTAACTATGTAATCTTACAATTTGCTGTTTATTTAGGCCACAGAAACCAAACTGAACAATCTGTTCTCACAAATGATTCTAAAATATTCTACAAAGCTCCTTTTGGAATATTTATGAATAGCCACACAAGTATAACCTCCTTATATAAAATGAACCCACCCACCCCCACCCCACCCTCCAAATCACAAGATGTATGCATTTTACTCGTCCAAGAAGATGGTTTTCTCTAGGACCCTGCACAAACCAACCACGACAAACAAGATGGGCGAGGCAGAGAAGGAGCTTTACCACAGGCTTCACATCAAAGTGCCAGAATCTCTTCCTTTCAGTCTGCATCCCTTACCTATGCAAACACCCAAATCGAGCAGAATAAAATCATCCCTACAAAGGACTGCAAGTCCAACTATTGAATATATTTTAAAATATATATACCAGATAAGTGTTAAGACTGTTTTATTTATTGGAAAAAAGAATCAAATAGATACCATTAAATTTACTATTCAGTAGACACCCATAAACCACACTCCATTTCAGCAAGTGTTTTTCTTAAATAGCACAACTTGTAGGAAAAAAGTATCTTCTAGTTAAAAAAAAATATATATATATATATTTTTTAGCATAATGCTATTGGGGAGCCAGTTTGGATCAATTAAAACCTATGCTCTATAGAAACTGCTCTGTTAAAAACACTAATACAATCCCAAATAAGCTTTTATTTGACACTACCCTATTGAAACAAAAAAATGTAGCTAAGAGGGACAGAGTATATACACAAATCTACAGAGAGAGAGATACTAAAACTTGAGTAGCCAGAAGTTCCCATGGAAACAGTGTTCTGTTCCCACACACACACACAAGAATTAAAATGAGTAAATATCTCTACTGCTTAAAAATAATTAACTCAACATTCTTAAACTCTTAGGAAATTAATTTTTACCTTTTAATCAAAACAAGGCAGAGAGAAGTATATAAAGTATGCAGCTCAATTAATTTTCACAAAAGGAATATGCCAGTGTAACCAGTCTCCAGACCAACAGATCACTCTCAGCATCCTATAAGCACCCTCACTGACCCCCACAAAAGTCACTATTTCCTACCAAAGCTAACTAGTCTTGACTTGTAACACCACAGTCGGTTTTGCCCATTTTTGATCTTTATATAAAAGGAATCATATAATAGGTACTCTAGTACCTAGCTACTTTTCACTCAATATAATATTTGGAAGATGCATTTTCATTGCTTATAGTTTTATAGTGCATGAATGTGCCACAAGTTATTAATATCCATTCTGTTGATGGACATATGAGTTGTGGCCAGTCTGAGATTATTATAAAATAGTGTTCCTAAGAGGTAAGCAAACAAAGTTAAAGAGTTCTAAGGCTTTTAGTATTAATATGGAAGTAGTAAACACAGTAATTTATTTTAGGTTGTATAAAGTCAAAGATGCATATTGTAACTTCTAGGGCAGTGGTACTCAAAATGTGGTCCCAGATCATCATCTGGCAATTTGCTAGAAATGCAAATTATTAGGCCCCAACTCAAATCTACTGAATCAGAAACTCTGGAGATGGGTACCCTGCAATCTGTGTATTAACAAGTCCTCCTAGTGATTATGATGCATGCTCAAGTTTCAGAACCACAGCCCTATGGCAGCAATAGGCAAACTTTTTCTATAAAGGGCCATATAGTAAATATTTTAGGCTTTGCAAACCATACATATATGTAGTCTCTCTGCACAACTACTCAATTATGCCACTGTAGTGTTAAAGCAATGATACCACGACATGTAAACAAATGGGTGTGGCTGTGTTTCAATAAAATTTTATGTACAAAAACAGAAGGGCAGCTGGATTTGGCCTGCAAGCAATAGTTTGCCAAACCACTAAAATAAGAGTAAATATATACATAAATAAACTAGAAGAAAAATAAAATAATAAAAAAGATTTGATTACTTGAAAAGATTCAGGAAGAGACAAAAAGATAAAACAAGTGGATAAAAATAGAAATAAAAGATAAAGTGGCAAAAATAAAATCAAATACATCAGTAACTGCCTTAAAAGTAAATGAACTAAATATTCCAAGTAAAAGACCAAGACTGAATTTTTAAAAACAGGTTGCTTAAATGAGATATACTTTACATATAAGGAACACATAAAATTTAAAAAGTAGAATGATGAGAAAGACAGACCATGGCAAACACCAACCAAAAGAAAGTTGGCATAGCTATACTAATGTCAAACAAAACACCTTGAAGAAGCATTACTAGAGATAAAGAGAGACTTTTTAATATGATTTAGGAGCCCAATCCAATAGGGGGAAAAAATGAACCCTACATTTTTACGCACCCATAACACATCTTCAAACATATAAAGCAAAAACTGAAGAACTAAAAGGAAAAGTAGACAAATCTACAAATACAGAGGGAAATAAATTTTTACCCACTTCCCATAAGGTTATACCTTTCTTGACCATAAGCTAGTTAAAAGAATTCATAAAACTAGGGGCTTCCTTGGTGGCGCAGTGGTTAAGAATTCGCCTGCCAATGCAGGGGACACAGGTCTGAGCCCTGGTCTGGGAAGATCCCACATGCCGCGGAGCTACTAAGCCCGTGCGCCACAACTACAGAGCCTGAGCTCTAGAGCCTGTGAGCCACAACTACTGAGCCCATGTGCCACAACTACTGAAGCCCACGCGCCTAGAGCCCATGCTCTGCAAACAAGAGAAGCCACCGCAATGAGAAGCCCGTGCACTGCGACGAAGAGTGGCCCCCACTCGTCCCAACTAGAGGAAGCCTGCACGCAGCAACGAAGACCCAACACAGCCAAAAATAAATATAAATTAAAAAAAAAATAAAAAGAATTCCTAAAACTAATTCATCATCACAAGCCCCCAAATTTAAAATGTTCTGTAGTTTAGTTTATATATAGGTTATAAATATTACAGGCTTAAAAAGATTTTCTTAATAATTATAAAATATCAGAACAAATCCTGTATTTCTTCATAGCACCCACCACTTCCTGAAATAATAGTTTCTTCTGAGTGAACTAGAAGGTGGACTGGAAGTCGGCAGGAACTTTGTCTTGTTTATACTGTAACACCAGTACCTAGAACAATCCTGGGATAACTGTCATAGCTAACTCTTCCTCCTGCTCCCCACCTCTGCCCCGCTAGAGTTTATTCTCAACATAATGTCCTGAGTTGAACAAAGTTACATCACACTGCTGCTCAAAATCCTCCTATGACTCCATAAAAAGGCCTACCAGGACTCCAAGATCTGTGAGACCTTAGATACCACATAGGTCTCTCCAACTTCATCTCCTATTCACTCTCCACCTTTCTCTCCAACCAGTCCCATCAGGCTTCTTGCTGTGACTCATATCAGGGGCTCTGCACTTGTTTGCCAAGAATGCTCCTCCCCTCCATAGCCACACTGCTTACTCACCTCCTTCATGTGTTTATTCATCTATCATTTTCTCAATTATGTCCCCTTTGGATACTAAGATTATAAACTTTCCACTATCCTGATGCTACTGATCTATCCCTACCTCCCTGCTTTATTTCTCTCTCTAGCGCTTACCATTTACATATTTTACTTATTTTATTACCTGCCTCCTCCCACTGAAATGCATTATCTATTAGAGTGAGAACTTTGGTCTATTTTGCACACTGCCATATCTCCAACATGTAGACCAGCACTCAGAACTGCATTGTTCATAGTACAGAGACATTCTGTCTCCAGTAAAAGGGTTACTAGGTTGTTTGAAATGAAACACCAAAGACAAACAACTATAAACACTGGATAAAATGTACATTTACAAAAGTCTTCTTAAAAACCTAGATCTAAATAGACATTTCTCCAAAGAAGATATACAGATTGCCAAAAAACACATGAAAAGATGCTCAACATCACTAATCATTAGAGAAATGCAAATCAAAACTACAATGAGGGGCTTCCCTGGTGGCGCGGTGGTTGAGAGTCCGCCTGCCAATGCAGGGGACACGGGTTCGTGTCCCAGTCCGGGAAGATCCCACATGCCGCGGAGCGGCTGGGACCGTGAGCCATGGCCGCTGAGCCTGTGCGTCCGGAGCCTGTGCT
>NC_041231.1:55140148-55140830 GCF_002837175.3 Physeter macrocephalus | reverse complement strand
GCTCTGCAATGGGAGAGGCCACAACAGTGAGAGGCCCGAGTACCGCAAAAAAAAAAAAAAAAAAAAAGGAAAAAACAACAAAAACTACAATGAGGTAACACCTCACACCAGTCAGAATGGCCATCATCAAAAAATCTACAAACAATAAATGCTGGAGAGGGTGTGAAGAAAAGGGAACCATCTTGCACTGTTGGTGTGAATGTATATTGATACAGCCACTATGGAGTACAGAATGGAGGTTCCTGGGCTTCCCTGGTGGTGCAGTGGTTGAGAGTCCGCCTGCTGATGCAGGGGACACGGGTTCGTGCCCCAGTGCAGGAAGATCCCACATGCCGCAGAGCAGCTGGGCCCATGAGCCATGGCCGCTGAGCCTGCGTGTCCGGAGCCTATGCTCCGCAACGGGAGAGGCCACAAGAGGGAGAGGCCTGTGTACCGCAAAAAAAAAAAAAAAAAGAATGGAGGTTCCTTAAAAAACTAAAAATAGAACTACCATACAACCCAGCAATCCCACTGTTGGGCATATAACCTGAGAAAACCATAATTCAAAAGAGTCATGTACCACAATGTTCATTGCAGCTCTATCTACAATTGCCAGGACATGGAAGCAACCTAAGTGTCCATTAACAGATGAATGGATAAAGAAGATGTGGCACATATATACAATGGAATATTACTCAGCCAT
>NC_041231.1:55126116-55140054 GCF_002837175.3 Physeter macrocephalus | reverse complement strand
TACAGAGTGAAGTAAGTCAGAAAGAGAAAAGCAAATACCATATGCTAACACATATATATGGAATCTTAAAAAAAAAATGGTCATGAAGAACCACAGGCAAGACGGGAATAAAGACACAGACCTACTAGAGAATGGACTTGAGGATACGGGGAGGGTGAAGGGTAAGCTGGGACAAAGTGAGAGAATGGCATGGAAATATATACACTACCAAATGTAAAATAGATAGCTGGTGGGAAGCAGCCGCATAGCACAGGAAGATCAGCTTGGTACTTTGTGACCACCTAGAGGGGTGAGATAGGGAGGGTGGGAGGGAGGGAGACACAAGAGGGAAGAGATATGGGGACATATATATATGTATAACTGATTCACTTTGTTATAAAGCAGAAACCAACACACCATTGTAAAGCAATTATACTCCAATAAAGATGTTAAAAAAAAACAAAACTCAGTAGGCTCACACTGGTAGTACTCCCAAGCAACAGCAAAAGCAAATGCAAACTTTTCCTGGAAGAAATTCTCTGGCCTCACATTATTTGCACAAATAATTTTCCAAAGATCACTTGGCATGACAGGAAACAAGACACCATGAGCAAGAATAAACAGAAAGAAATAGACAATAGGAACAGATCCTAGAATTATCAAGGTCCTAGAATTCCGAACTCAAATTTTACAATTATTAAGCACAGGCTATAAAACACCTCTACTTGGAAGCTCTTACTAGGCAAGCCTGAAAATAACTCAGGGATAAGAAAGTTATTTTCAAAGTGACACAGATTTTTTTTTTAAAACAACCAAACAGAACTTCTAAAAATACAATAACTGAAATTTAAATTCAGTAGGCAGGCATAACAGTAGATTTTAGACACAGCTCAAGGGATCATTAGTGAACTAGAAGATAAATCAGAAAAAAAATCACCTAGGATACATATAGTAGGTGCTTCAATATTAATTGAATAAACAAAAAAAAAAGATCAAGGGACTTCCCTGGCGGTCCAGCGGTTAAGACTCCACACTTCCAATGCAGGGGGTGCAGGTTTGATCCCTGGTCAGGGAACAAGATCCCACATGCCACGTGGCGTGGCCAAAAAAAAAAAAAAAAGGATCAAATACAAAAAGTAACCTATAAATCATGATTATGTTGACACCTCTCTTCTCACTCCAATGTTTCAAAATGACAATACTATGGTTTGGTGCAGAAACTGAAAAGGATGAACATCTTAATAAGTACTAGAGGACATAAACTAATAAAGTGAGCAGGCTGCAGTGGTTATGTGTATGACGGAAAAGAAAGAAAAAAGGAGGACAGGAGCTGATAAGAGTAGGAGAAAGAGATGAAGATGGAGAAGGAGTTAATGGCGGAGGATAAGACTGGGAAGAAGAGATGGTGATGGAAGGAGGAGGTAGAAATAAAGGAGAAGAAGGAAGAAATGGAAATAGAGGATGAAGAAATGGAGCAGGAGAAAGGAGGAATGGGATAAGAAAAGGATGGAAGGGACAGGCAAAAATTGAGGGGGCGGGAGGGAAAGAAGCCCAAGTAGGATAAGGCTTTACCTTTTGTTCCCTTCATATAACACTTGGAAACTGCCCTCAGCAAACACTGAGGTATTACAGGCCCACAATCCCATACCTGCATACCTGAAAGCCAAAAAACTCTTAAAGTCCACCTTTACTTGTTTTGTCTTTTTAAATTCATTTGGTGGCAAAATCTGAACTGATTTGAACTCAGTTTATAGCAAAACATGATGTGAACTGACAAGAGACCATTTATTATGTGTATTTTACTCATTGTGAATTTGTATACATTTAACTGCAAAAATATTAATATGTTCGATTACAAGGTATAGCCTCAGACCCATCTGGAGTTGTTATACAATGTATGGTGTATGGCCATATTACTTTTCTAAAATCTGACATATTCTGAATTCCAAAACACAACTGGTCCCCACGGTTTCTGATATAAAATAGTAAATTCATATTACCATAATCAAGTCCCTTCCCTTTTTCCTTTTTCCCTTCAAACAAAAGCCATATATTTAAACATTCCACTTCACTTTTATGGGTACATGTATTTGAAAACTTGAAACTTCTGCTTCTGAATTCATACAAAATATGAAAAACTGCTCCATCTTACATGGCAAACAAAAGAGCAAGCCAAAACTTTATACCATTTCTCAAGAAAAAAAAAAAAAAGAATTCATTTGGTATTTTCTTCAGTGAACCAACCAGTTCAGTAAGAACCCAAGTCACAGATTTTCATGCAAAATATATACTCTTTCATATTAAGTAGTTTCTTATACCAAAGTTCCGCTTTTCACTTGAAGCTATATCCTTCCTAATTCTAATTAAAACAATTGCGTAAAAGGGCTTTGGATTTCTAAACTGTTTTATACACTTGCATATCCAGCAATGACCATGGTCATAGCTAAATTAGCAACTGAGACTAGGAAACAATAATCCCTGTAAGCTATTGTACCATAGGTGTCTCAGAAAACTCAAAAACATTTTAGTTGCCCACTCTTCACTCGGCTTTTACAATAGGATACTCTCCTTGGCTTTCCTCTGACCCCACAAGTCCCTTTAGCTCAGTATCTTCCTCCTTTACTCAACCACTAAATGTTGAACATCCTCCTTCTCTCCAAACACACTTTCTAAATGGCTTCATCCATTCTCAACATCTTAAAATATCTTCTATATATGCTGGCAACTCTCAAATGTTTTTTTCTTCAACAAATAAATGGCAAGTGGAGAAAAAAAGAAAGAGATGAACAGAGGCTTAAGAGATATATCAACTAACTGCAATGGTGAGCCTTGTTTGAATCCTAATTCACTGTCAAAAGATATTTATGAAACAATCGAGGAAATGTGAACACTGAACATTTGATACTATGGGTTAATTTTTTTAGATGTGAAAATGGTACTGTGTCTCTTAAAAAGATGTTTTACTTTATTTTATATATGAGTAGGAGTGCATGTTCATATGTACACACAAACACATTCCAGTCCAGCAGGATAGTAGGGCTGGGGCAGATAGGTAGGGATACAGATGAATAAAGATTGGCTATGTATCGATAATTTCTTGAAGCTGGATAATGGGTGGTAAGGAAGGTCTGTCATAATATATTCTCTATTTCGGGGTATGTTTGAAATTTTTCCTTAAAAATTTATGGTAAGGGCTTCCCTGGTGGCGCAGTGGTTGAGAGTCCACCTGCTGATGCAGGGGACATGGGTTCGTGCCCCGGTCCGGGAAGATCCCACATGCCGCGGAGCGGCTGGGCCCGTGAGCCATGGCTGCTGAGCCTGCGCGTCCGGAGCCTGTGCTCCGCAATGGGAGAGGCCACAACAGTGAGAGCCCCGTGTACCGCAAAAAAAAAAGAAAAGAAAAAAAAAAAAAATTTACGGTAATTTGAACACTTTTACTCTCTTGCCCAAAACCCTGCAATGGAACCCCCCGAAATGATAAGCAACATCATAAGAGCAAAGAAAATGAAGCAAGGCAGAGAGTATGTGAAATCAGCACCTAAAGATAGCAATAATTTCTTATAAGATGCAAATAAAAAGGATGGAAGGCTTTTGAAGAATACCATAGCAAAGCTGCAACTTAGAATTCTCAGAAGCAGAATGAAACAGCAGAGAGAACTGATCTACCTTGTAGAATGACAGAAGTGACAGTTTCTAAGCCAGCAAGTACAGAGCTGATTAGCATGGAACAACTGAAAACCTATGGAATGATTTCATCATTAAGCTCTTCCCATCCCCAACTCATGAAGCTCAGTATTTTACACACAGGTGTGCACGTGCATTCTGTAAAAATGGAACCACCGGAAAAGGAAAAAGACAGTTTTTAGAACCATTTAAACTTTTGTTTGCCAAAATTAAAATTTAATAGAAGAACTGGATAAGAAAGTCAAGGAAATCTCCCAGAACACAGATTAAAAGAGAAAAGCATAAACGTAAGAGAGAATACAAAACATAAAAGACAGAGTGAATTAACCTAGAAGGTTCAATATCTGACTAATAATAATTCCATAAGGAGAAACTAAAACTAATGAAGGGGAGAAACTTATCAAAAAAAAAAAAAAAAAGATTTCCCAGGGCTAAAGAGAATCACAAGCTTTCAGAAGTAAAATAATCAAATAGTAAAAACTAAGAATGTCTTCAATTTAAACTAAAATGAAAAAATTCAGTAAAGTGATTAGAAACTGAAAATCAAAGTGCTTCAAAATAAAATAATCACCAGATTTTTAAAATATAAATTTATTTATTTATTTGGCTGTGTTGGGTCTTCGTTGCTGCGCATGGGCTTTCTTTAGTGAGGTGAGCTGGGGCTACTCTTCGCTGTGGTGCGTGGGCTTCTCATCGCAGTGGCTTCTCTTGCTGTGGAGCACGGGCTCTAGGTGCACAGGCTTCAGCAGTTGTGGCACGCGGGCTCAGTAGTTGTGGCTCACGGGCTCTAGGGCGCAGGCTCAGGAGTTGTGGCACATGGGCTTAGTTGCTCTGCGGCATGTGGGATCTTCCCGGACCAGGGCTCGAACCCGTGTCCCCTGCATTGGCAGGCAGATTCTTAACCACTGCGCCACCAGGGTAGGCCCTAATCACCAGATTTTAATATTCACATGAAGATACTGTGTTCAACAGCACAGTTAATCTTAAATAGTTAACTATTTTATTAAAAATAAAGTTTATTCCATACAAAGTTTAAGAGAGGCCAAGAAATTTGATAAACTCTCTTAAAATTTCTAGGTAGATATTAACTCACTAGTTAAAAAATATTTGAAGACTTTTACCCTCCTCTTTAAAGGGGCCTTTAAAAATTTAAGACCTTCAATAGTGCAGTGAAGTAAAAAGCTAAACACAATTTAAACCGTTATTTGCTATTAATAAAAGTAAATAACAACATATTTCATGATAACCATAATATCAAACTAAACAATAAATGAGCCTCATAATAAGGCTTATTTAGAACCTTTACAAAATGTAGTCATTTCAGGTAGTTAAAACTTCGTGACAGCTACAGCTTGGTTATAACAGCTGTCAAGAACATCTACTATACATTCTACATGTATACAAAGAAAAGATGTATATCTTTTCTTGAAGATTCAGGTTCATTAGCAACATCATGTTTGAGGATAACTTGCTACTGATGTCCAACACTTTGCACCCAGATGGGTAAATGCGTCTGTATCAAGAAGATTTTCAATCTTAGTTCCCACTACTTATCTGCCTTTACTGCTGCTGAATGCCCATTTTTTTCTCCCTTGTAATTTACTTTTTCTCCTCATAGACTTTTTTTCCCTTACTGCTCCTAGAAGAAAAGCTTGGCCTTTTGGCCAGTAAGTTAAAGGGCTGCTTTCTTTCAGTGACTTAAATTATCCAATCCTAGTATATCACATAGAATATTCAAGGGTTTCGAAGAACAGAGATCCATTCAACATTAATTTCTTGCTATTGTTCCCTATCCCCCAAACCAGTAGTTATATGTCAGTTTGGAGTGGTCCCAAAAGGCTTACCTCTAGAACGCCAAGGTTATATCATCGCTTGTGAGGATTTTTTAAGAGATTCAGCGTTTGGAATAATAGATTGTGTTGAAATGTTTAAAGTTTAGAAACAGTCTAATTGCAACAAAACCTTATTTCTTTCCAGCCACTCTGCAGCATAACAAAAAAAGGCCAAATTCCTCTCGTGAGCTTTTGAGGCAGATTTCAGGGCTCAGCGCCACATAATAATCCTACAGGTTTTTAACTCTATCTGGTTTGACTGCCCAGAACTACTCCACAGTCATCTGACTGCCTGGTTTTATATTCTTAGGTGAGGATAAAGACAACTATACAGAAAGGCACCTGAAAGCCACCCCCAGCAACTCTTCAATTGATAGTCATGACAGTGCTTCACAAATCTGAGTTTGTCTAGAAATAAAACTGTTAATAAATAAAATCTTTCATATGGCCTTGAAGTTAAGCTTATATATTTAACAGATAACAGATTAATACCCAGAACATACAGAGCAACTATATGTAAACAAAAAAGTCAAAACCAGAAAGTTGGCTAAAGATGCCAGAAAGCAATCCACAAAAAAGAAAATACAAACAACCAAATGTATGAAGATGATCAACCTTATTAGAAAGAAGAGATGTTTTTTAAAAGGGTGAGATATTTTTCACCCATCTGATAGGTACATTTTAAAAAGATTAATAATAATGAGAACTCAAAAGAATGCAAGATAGAAGGCACCGTTGGTGGGAATGTAAGTGGTAAAGCCTCTTTGGCAGGAAATTAGAGATACCTAACACAATTTGAAATGAATAAAAACTTTGATCCAGAAATTCAACTTCCAATTATTTTTAAAAATGTGCACACACACATGATTTGTACAAAGACGTTTATTTCAGAATCATTTAGAAAAGTTATATGTGATTAAGCAATTTGAAATTCCACAAAGAAATGGTTATGATATATCCATACTATGGAATACTGTGCAACAGTTCAAACAAATAAAACAGTTACACATGATGGCATAAAAAAAGATCACTATGCGATATTGAGTAGACATAGTAAATGGCAAAAATATGTTAAGAATGATACCATTTATGTAAACATGGTCAAAACCAAAATAATTTATTTTGATACTTAATATGTATATAAGGCAGAGTAAAAGGTATAAAAAGACAAATTCCAAACTAATAAAAGTGTTCATCTCTGCTTATCCCTGGCCTTGGGGCTAGGAGGTGGTTCTGAGAGGATTTTTGCTTTATCTGCTTTGTTTGAATTTTTAAAAAGAGAAGATATTTGTGTATTAAAGAATAAAAAACAAAATAGGTTAGGAATAACATAATCCATTTGTTGTATGTGTTCACATGATACTAGTATGATGTATGTGTATTACATGAGAGAGACTAATAGAGGAGTATATATGAAACTGTTAAGAACTATAAATCCCAAGATAACTTGTTACTACTGTTTAGGTGTTTAATTTTTTTTTGTTGTTGTTTTTTTGTTGTTTTTTTTTGTTTGTTTTTTTTGGGTGTTTAATTTTTTAATAAAGATGTATTACTTTATCAATAAAAATCCAATAAAAGTATTTCCATTTTAAAGAAGAGAATATGCAAGGTTACCCTCTGAGCTTTATGAGGTTGTTAATTTGATTTTTTAAAAATCAGTGCTTTCCTAAACAGTCTGAATGTATTCAGTATTACTTGAAAAAAGAAAAATTAAATAAATATAAATTGATAGCCATTGAACTTATAATGCTTAAAAAAGAAATAAAATCTGGATACAACCCAAATCAAATGCAATATTTAGAGTTGCTTGTAAATTAAGGTTTAGAAATAACAATCAAACAAACAAACTTGGCAATGCCATTAAGTATATGAGAACTTAATTTGTTAACTTTGATGGCTTTTGCCTTAAAAATTGGAAGTTTATATTGTTATTTATTTCTATAAGGACATATAAAACATTTATGTAAATTCTTGGGATAAACTATAACAATATGCAAAACCAGATTTAGTATCATATTTCCATTAACATGTGTATAAAAGTTTAAATGACTGTTTACCAATATCATCCTTTTGAAGTTTGCACCCTATTCCTCATTGTCCCAAGGGGACAAACTCCTTAGAGAGAAGTCATTATACAGTCATAAAAGGAGCCTGAAACTGTTAGAGTTAAAACTCCCAAATACAGACCAGTCTTCCTAAAGAACGTAGTGAAAAATACCCAAAACATTTTTGAAGTAACCTCAAATTCCCCTTCGTACACATCTCTGGTGTTGATGTAATTATAAAGTATACCTCTAAGCATCTTAACAAAATGTTTAATAATGAAAAAAAATGCTCAAGTATTAAGTGTTATGAAGGACAATACTGAATGCACATTTGAGGCTCCAGATTTGATTCTGGTTTGCTTTGTGCCTGGATCTGGGACTTACAATCTCAACAAGCCTTGGTTTTCCAATCTGTGAAATGGAAATACCAAAATACTCTGTACGCTTCACAGTTATTTGTACCTTAGGAGTTAATGTACAATAAGTATACTCAAGTGCTTTGGAAAACTATACAGCACTATATATGTTTTTAAAATTATTCTTATCACAATAAAACACTGGCAAAATCAATTTTTGATCAAATTATACCTGTATAGAATTTGTAAAAGACTAAATATTTTCTAGAGAACTATTTACTAGGGACACTGACAAATCACAAGCATATCAACTGAAAACAGTGCCCATGGCAAGCCATTTTGCTTCTTTATATACTTTATCACCACAGAATTCTACTTGTTGTCAAATACAACAGGAAAGATATCAAACTAGCTAACTAAACCTTCCTGCCAAATCTGTCATCCTTCCAAAGGCCATGTTCTCTCTTCAAAGCTTTTACATTATTCCATGTTTCCTCCAACATCCCTTTATATCCACCACCAAAGACAGAGGGTTTGCTTGGGTTGCAAGATAAACTGTCATCTTGTATTTGCCAGATCCCATACAGACATATCAAGTAGAAAAAGATACCAAATGACAAGTACGCACACACGTGCACACATGAACATACGAGTGTGTGTGTGTATACACACACACACATACACACACACAAAGTGTCCTTCGTTCTTTAGGGAGAAATATATTTCTTATACAGCAAATGACTGTCACTTTAAAAGGAAGTGTATAGCACAAGCAAAAAAAAGAAAAATAAATCTTACTCACCATCTCCCATAGCCATTCAGATGGTCCAGGGAGCTCTCTCAAACCAACAGGTCAAACAGCACAGCAAATAAATGCAGGTCGGTGCCTGCGCCACTGGGCTCGGCCTGCAGCCTGCAGACACCCTGCAGACACCCGGAGCTCTGTGTGACCCAGGCCGCTGCAGCTCTGCACCGCAATAGCCAACAGCTGCTACTCCACTTCAAAATAAAAGTCTGGGGTCTTCCTGAAAGCCCTCGTCTATTTAGCAAAGCCTAGCAGAGCATGATCAAGATTATTCTTTAACTGCACATATGAGGTTAGATATACGTTACCGTGTTTCTCCTTGTGCTGGCTGCCTGAAATTTAATGTCAGAAAAGCTCTGGGAGCCAATAAATGCCATCCCACTGGGGGACTTTTAATGCAATCATCAAAACACAAGGCATGTGTTCAGCAATCATTTTCTGCTTCCCTAAAGATATCCATGTAATCAGTAGCAATCACATGATCTGATGAATTAACTGATCTGTGCCTTTTTAAAAGGTTTTCATCCTTTTGCCATTACCTTTTAATATTTACAACAGAAGACTGCTAGAAGTGCACAAACAGGAAGAGCCCAGTTTCCATGATTAACTGCTCTCATTATGCAGGAAGCATTTCTGGCTGCCGTAAACAAATCACGTCAAAGGCAGCCCATCAAAGGCTGCTCTGTATGCAGACGGCAGGGCCACACGGAACAAAGCTTGCTTCTGGTGGAGGAGACAGAACCTGGCCAGTGCGCAGCTGCAGGGACACGGAGCACCCTTCATCCAAGCTGCACAACCATCAGCACATTGTCAAGCTCCAAGAAGGCCCTGGAGCTCATGGTCACAAACAGATACATTTTAAAATCAACCTAAGAAAAGGGCTGCTTTGCTTTTCACCAAAGGGTATGTTATAAACTAGACTGCAAGTTACCTCATTACCTCTTTTGCCAAATATCAAGGTAATTTCAAAGCCTAATTTCTGTGGTTTAGTTTATTGCCAGCCTTCTAAAACAATGCTTTTTCCTAGCAACTGTTTTCAGAGAGAAGCTGGGAAATATTTTACAATGATTACATGCCAAGACTGCATTAGGTCCTACACACACTTGACAAATCAGAATTACGTAGTTTTTTCAGTGAAAAAGAAAAAGACTTGCAGTCACAGCCACCAACACGTCCGTGTTTGTATCTCAGTTAGCATAGGAGCCTGTCTAGAAAACACCAGACCCTGCCATAATCACAGGGGGGCCTGCAACTTTCAGTCTTTTCCTTCCTACAGGGCTGGTGTTGCCTTCTTTCAGCCATGATTTGATTAATTTTAAATCCAGTTTCCTTCTAATAGCAGAGCTAATTCCACTGCACTTAAGGATTCTGCCTAACTTACTCTGTAATACAAAAATTAAAGTCAGGTTTGAAAAATCCTCGACAAAAAAAAAAAAATGCCATGCATTTCTCACTATTCCCAAATTAAACGACACGCTCAAATCTCTGATAACAGAATTTACTTTGTGTTCTTGAGTGTGCTGAACTAATGCTCTAGAAAATCAAGTCAAAGAGTTCAATCAAAACTTAAAAGCGGGGGCTTCCCTGGTGGCGCAGTGGTTGACAGTCTGCCTGCCGATGCAGGGGACACGGGTTTGTGCCCCGGTCCGGGAAGATCCCACATGCCGCGGAGCGGCTGGGCTCGTGAGCCATGGCCGCTGAGACTGTGCGTCTGGAGGCTGTGCTCCACAACGGGAGAGACCACAACAGTGAGAGGCCCTCGTAACACACACACAAAAAAACCAACAACAACTTAAAAGCGTAGATATGGCAATCATGAAAGAAATCAGAGACAAAAGCATGAGATGTAAAGTTATGTATCAAGACATGCGTAAGGGGAGAAGAGGCAGAAGGAAGAGGAAATAAAGAAACAGACAATTTTTCCAAACAATAAATGTATGTCAGATAGTGTTGGGCCATGTGACTCTCACTTACCACATGCCTCTCCAGCCTAAAACCCTTCCTACTCCCAGAAGTCTACCAAACTCTTCCCAAGGCCTATAAGACCCTCATATAATGGTTCCTGCTTACTTTTCCAATTTCTCTCATACACGGTCTCCCTTCCAACAGAGCCCTAGCCTCACTAGGCTCCAGTCAGCCCTGGCCTTCCTTCCTTTCTTCAAATATATTAAGACCTTTTCCACCTCTCAGCCTTTATGGTCACATTTTCTCTGCCCAAAGCATTTTTCCTACCATGTATCCAATCACTAGCTCATTTTCCTTTATCAAGTCTCAATTCAAGTATGTCAACTCTGAGACACGCTTGCCCCACTACTCTATCTAAAGCGGCATCACAGAGTTACTTCACATCTCCATACCCTATTTACTTCACTTAATGACTGTGTAGATAACTTTTAACTGCAGTGGCTCTTAAAAAGTTATACCACCTTTACGACAAATCCTCTGGGCTTTTGTTTGTTTGTTTTTGTCTGTATTTAGTAAAATGATTTTTTCATCCCCAAACACCCTCAATGAATATATTATAAGAAGTGTGATATTTCATTATTTTGGTTTCAGGCAAAGACACACTAAAAATTTTTACTTACCATAATAGTTTCTAGTCACAGAATATAAGATGAAACAAATCCGAATAGAATGCCATGTTTGGGTGAACTCACAATAATTTGCTTTACATATGTATACCAAGTGAGAGAGAAAAGAGGTGGTATCTTTAATAGCTCTTCAATCTGTTGTATGCATGAACTATTTCCACAGGTTTCCATGATGAGCCTTTATTTTGTCCTAAATGTTTTCCTGGTCTATAACTTTATTTTCAAATTTTAGTTTGAGTGCACAATAACAATGAGCCAACAGGGACTGAAAATTATGTGGGGAAAAGTTGTGCAAAAATAAAAAAGGAGTCGAATAAACCTTCATTACATTATTTTAGGTATAAACTATTTATTTGCCTTCAAATTGATAGTTATAAAAATTTGTTTTCAGTGCTCAGTTGATGTATTTTTCTACCTGTGAAAATTATTCAAGCATCTTGGGTTGGGATGAAACATAACATAATGTTAGTTAGGAAAAATTAAGAAATAACTTTTTCATTTAATGGCTTTTCACTTAGCAGCAAGGATTTTAAGGAATAATTTAAGTTAATTTCATTAAATAAAGAGTAGTTGTATTTCTTCCATTACCAACTGTAATCACTCTGGATATCCATTTGTTTACTTGTTTATGATCTATCTCTCTCACTAGAATGTAGGCTCCTCGAGGCAAAAACTTTAACTGTCTTCTTCACTGTTGTGACATAATCCGTCTACATTTTAAGAAGACCACTCTCACTTCTGGGTAGAAAATAGATTCCAGGGCTCAAACATGGAACAGAAATCTATTGCAGTGATGCAGGTTAAAAGCTAAAGCAGACTTAGAGTAGGGTTTTAGCAGTGGAGATGGAAAAAAATAAGCAAATTTGGCATATATTAGAATTTCAGAGGCAAAAATTACTAGTTAGAATGGGAGATCAATGCTAACTAATTCTAATCAGGAAATTTCCTAGCCTGAGCTGATGGTGGTGCCACTGACGGAAATGGGTAAACTGGGGGAAGAACAGTTTTGAGGGAAAGGAAGAGACAACAGGCTTTAACTTTTGGACCTGTTAAGCCTGAGATGTCTCTTAGATATCCAAATGGAAATGTCGTCAAGGCCACAGGCTCCCAGATCTAGAGCACAGAGAGATAAATGAGGGCTAGAACTACATATTTAGGAGTCATCAGCAAATAGTTATCATTTGAAGCTTTGGGGCTGGATTAAATCACTGAAAGAGAATAAAGACAAGGGGAAAAAGAGGCTTGGGCCCTGGGACCTACCAACATGATAAATGGGCTTTCTAGTCTCATCCCTTATTAACAGAGCCATTAAAGTATTTTTCAATGACAGCTTAATACTGTCATCAAAATCATCATGACCAATTTTTACACACCAATAAGTATATTATAGATTTTAACGTTCACATTTGACTATACTTGCAATATTCAGATTATAATCTCCAAAACAGAAAGGTTTCTGAAAACTCTCTCCAAGAGAAATAAATGCCAGATACTAACCCCAAACATCCCTGTTTGTGGAGAGATAATGAAAAGAAAAAGAAATGGGAGCTAAAAGAATAGGAAACAAAAAAATCTTCTATTTTGAAGGTAACAGAAATAACCTCACAAAATACAAGAAGGACAATACTTTCAAAATAAACCATATCCAAATAATATCTTAAATTTTCAGTACGCATTATACTTTTCTTCATAGGGCTGTAACCACATAGTTTGGAATACATAAATGAGTATGTAGTGTAAATGATATGAAAACACACAAGTCTTAATTCAAGAAATTTTAACAATTCTCCATCTTCTTGCTGTTTCTGGTTTCTATGGAAATGGACAGTGGTAACGGCTGGAAAAATAAGGACAAGGTACTTAAAACACCTTCTATTTAGAGAAGAGGAGTGAGAAACAGCTGGCAATCAGGGTGAGGATTGGTAATGCTGAAGTTAATTTATGCTTCTGTAACTAAGTTTAGATTAGGGTAGACACAATCTTTTTAACACTAAGTTCTCTCACTCCATCTGCCTTCCTGCAATACAACAAGGCTTGGTCTTGGTTTATCCAGCAAAAGAGAACCAAATTATATTAGTAACTAGCTTTCCTATTATTTGACTATAACAACTCATACACCAAATTTTTTCTCCAACATCATGCACATTACTAAGCTAAGCATACTATCTTTAATATGAACCTACTTCCCCAGGTAGAAAAACCACCTATCTTTGGAAATAGAATATATTCTTCACATATATGGTTAATTAATACTTAAGGATTGAAGGTAAATGCTACCCAATAAGACCAAACACAATTTAGCAACCTTACAAAAAGAAGAGCAACCACAAAATCAAATAAATGCCAGATACCAACTCCAAACCTCCTTGAATTCCAATTTGGTCTCATTCTAATTAAGAAGCCAAAAATGATTACACTGGTGAAGTTCCTATGGCTGTGTCTCTTCACTAGTATGATCACTGATACTCTACACATAGGTGTAACAGAGTAATCAACCCTACAATTTCTACTAAAAGCATCTAACTAAAACAATTACTCTGGGATCATAGGCAAAACATTCTCTGACATAAATCGTACCAGTGTTTTCTTAGGTCAGTCTCCCAAAGCAATAGAAATAAAAACAAAAATAAACAAATGGGACCTAAT